>NC_041385.1:843265940-843287915 GCF_002162155.2 Triticum dicoccoides | reverse complement strand
GTGCCTTTTCCAGTCAGTCTCCCCTCATACCGCGATTTAGGGAGACCTATCTTATTAAGGCCAGGAATGAAGTCAACACAAAACCCGATGACATCCTCTGTTTGATGGCCCATGGAGATGCTTCCTTCTGGCCTAGCACGGTTACGAACATATTTCTTTAGGACTCCCATGAACCTCTCAAAGGGGTACATATTGTGTAGAAATACGGGCCCCAGAATGACAATCTCGTCGACTAGATGAACTAGGACGTGCGTCATGATATTGAAGAAGGATGGTGGGAACACCAGCTCGAAACTGACAAGACATTGCGCCACATCACTCCTTAGCGTTGGTACGATTTCTGGATCGATCACCTTCTGAGATATTGCATTGAGGAATGCACATAGCTTCACAATGGCTAATCGGACGTTTTCCGGTAGAAGCCCCCTCAATGCAACCGAAAGCAGTTGCGTCATAATCACGTGGTAGTCATGAGACTTTAGGTTCTGGAACTTTTTCTCTGGCATATTTATTATTCCCTTTATATTCGACGAGAAGCCAGTCGGGACCTTCATACTGAGCAGGCATTGAAAGAATATTTCTTTCTCTTCTTTCGTAAGAGCGTAGCTGGCAGGACCTTCATACTGCTTCGGAGGCATGCCCCTTTTTCGTGCAAGCGTTGCAGGTCCTCTCGTGCCTCAGGTGTATCTTTTGTCTTCCCATACACACCCAAGAAGCCTAGCAGGTTCACGCAAAGGTTCTTCGTCACGTGCATCACGTCGATCGAAGAGCGGACCTCTAGGTCTTTCCAGTAGGGTAGGTCCCAAAATATATATTTCTTCTTCCACATGGGTGCGTGATTCTCAGCGTCATTCGGAACAGCTAGTCCGCCGGGACCCTTTCCAAAGATTACGTGTAAATCATTGACCATAGCAAGTACGTGATCACCGGTACGCATGGCGGGCTTCTTTCGGTGATCTGCCTCGCCTTTGAAATGCTTGCCTTTCTTTCGACATTGATGGTTGGTCGGAAGAAATCGACGATGGCCCAGGTACACATTTTTCCTGCAGCTTCCCAGGTATATACTATCGGTGTCAAGTAAACAGTGCGTGCATGCGTGGTATCCCTTGTTTGTCTGTCCTGAAAGGTTACTGAGAGCGGGCCAATCGTTGATGGTCACGAACAGCAACGCCTTTAGGTCAAATTCCTCCTTTTTGTGCTCATCCCACGTACGTACACCGTTTCCATTCCACAGCTGTAAAAGTTCTTCAACTAATGGCCTTAGGTACACATAAATGTCGTTGCCGGGTTGCTTAGGGCCTTGGATGAGAACTGGCATCATAATGAACTTCCGCTTCATGCACATCCAAGGAGGAAGGTTATACATACATAGAGTCACGGGCCAGGTGCTGTGATTGCTGCTCTGCTCCCCGAAAGGATTAATGCCATCCGCACTTAAAGCAAACCATACGTTCCTTGGGTCCTTTGCAAACTCATCCCAGTACTTTCTCTCGATTTTTCTCCACTGCGACCCATCAGCGGGTGCTCTCAACTTCCCGTCTTTCTTACGGTCCTCACTGTGCCATCGCATCAACTTGGCATTCTCTCCGTTTCTGAACAGACATTTCAATCGTGGTATTATAGGAGCATACCACATCACCTTCGCAGGAACCCTCTTCCTGGGAGGCTCGCCGTCAACATCACCAGGGTCATCTCGTCTGATCTTATACCGCAATGCACCGCATACCGGGCATGCGTTCAGATCCTTGTAGGCACCACGGTAGAGGATGCAGTCATTAGGGCATGCATGTATCTTCTCCACCTCCAATCCTAGAGGGCATACGACCTTCTTTGCTGCGTATGTACTGTCGGGCAATTCGTTATCCTTTGGAAGCTTCTTCTTCATTATTTTCAGTAGCTTCTCAAATCCTTTATCAGGCACAGCATTCTCTGCCTTCCACTGCAGCAATTCGAGTACGGTACCGAGCTTTGTGTTGCCATCTTCGCAATTGGGGTACAACCCTTTTTTGTGATCCTCTAACATGCGATCGAACTTCAGCTTCTCCTTTTGACTTTCGCATTGTGTCCTTGCATCGACAATGACCCGGCGGAGATCATCATCATGGGGCACATCGTCTGGTTCCTCTTGATCTTCAGCAGCTTCGCCCGTTGCAGCACCATCGTGCACATCGTCCGGTGCATCTTGATGTTCAGTAGCATCACCGTATTCAGGGGGCACATAGTTGTCATCGTATTCTTCTTCCTCGCCGTCTTCCATTATAACCCCTATTTTTCCGTGCCTCGTCCAAACATTATAGTGTGGCATGAAACCCTTGTAAAGCAGGTGGGTGTGAAGGATTTTCCGGTCAGAGTAAGACTTCGTATTCCCACATATAGGGCATGGACAACACATAAAACCATTCTGCTTGTTTGCCTCAGCCACTTCGAGAAAAGCATGCACGCCCTTAATGTACTCGGAGGTGTGTCTGTCACCGTACATCCATTGCCGGTTCATCTGCGTGCATTATATATAATTAAGTGTGTCAAAAATCATTACAGAACATCATGAATAGATAATTAAGTGACCAAATTAATAGAAGTTCATCATCACATAAAAACCAAAGTACATACATAGTTCTCATCTAACAACATAAAGCTCTGCAGAGCATCTAAATTAATTAAACCATACATTGAAACTATGTAAAACATTTCAATGTGAAAACAAATACGATCATAATCGCAACCAAGGTAACAACTGATCCAACGGCATAATGATACCAAGCCTCAGTATGAATGGCATATTTTCTAATCTTTCTCATCTTCAAGCGCATTGCATCCATCTTGATCTTGTGATCATCGACGACATCCGCAACATGCAACTCCAATATCATCTTCTCCTCCTCAAGTTTTTTTATTTTTTCCTTCAACAAATTGTTTTCTTCTTCAACTAAATTTAACCTCTCGACAATAGGGTCGGTTGGAATTTCCGGTTCAACAACCTCCTAGATAAATAAAATCTATGTCATGTTGGTCGGCATAATTTTCATAAACAATAAATGAACCAATTTTATGAAAAGATAATATATATACCACATCCGAATCATAGACAGGACGAGGGCCGACGGGGGCGGATACCAAAACCATCGCACTATATAAGATGCAATAATAAAAGTAAGAAAATAATACAAGTAAGAATATTTTTCCTTTCAGAAAGAAGATAAGAACAAGAGGCTCACCACGGTGGTGCTGGCGATGAGATCGGCGCGGGTGATCGACGGCGGTGAAGACGGGGACGGGGCGTGACGGACTGCTAAACCTAGACAAATATTGAGGAAAATGGAGGTTGGAGGTCGAGCTTGGAGAGGAGAAAGCTTAAGTAGTGTGGCTCGGGCATTTCATCGAACACCTCATGTGCATAGGAGGTGAGCTAGAGCACCTCAATGCCCCCCCTCGCCGGCAAGAGAAAAACAGAGCAATGGAGTGCTCTGCTCGCGAGCGAGGGGTATATATAGGCAGCACTATTGGTCCCGGTTCGTGGCATGAGCCAGAACTAAAGGGAAGACTTTGGTCCCGGTTCATGCCACGAACCGGGACCAATAGTGGTGGGCCAGGAGCCAGGACCATTGGTCCCGGTTCGTCCCACCAACCGGGACCAAAAGGTCCGGACGAACCAGGACCAATGGCCCACGTGGCCCGGCCGACCCCCTGGGCTCACGAACTGGGGAAAATAGCTCCATTGGTCCCGGTTCTGGATTGAACCGGGACTAATGGGCTAAACTGCCCTGGACGAAAGCCCCTTTTTCTACTAGTGTACACTCAACCATGGCAGCTACTTGCCCCATATTGAAGTTCTCAACGGACATTTTCCTCAGCTGATGAAAAGGGCAAGTCCACTGCTACCATTGATGAATGCAATCGTCCATTGGATGGACAATTTCGAAAAGCTGCATCTTATTCCACCAATGATGACTCCCCTACTGATGACTCTGCCGCCAATGCTTCAAAGCAAAGTCCTCAAGCTATAGCTCCAAGGGTGATGACTGATCGTGAGCATCTCCTAAGTCTTCATCAAAAGGTGGATCGCAATCACAAATGGGTAAAGCGTCAATTTGGCGCTATTCTTCACAACATGACTGCAACATACAATTCAGTGAAGAAAAATCACTATTACCTCAATGAAGTTTTTGATCGCACCTGGGCTGTTCTGACTCATCTCTACGGTCATGAAGATCTCAAGCAAATGGATTTCAAACAGGGCTTCGGCTGGTCTAAACCTCCACCGAAGAAATTTAAGAAAGTTGAAGTTCCTCCTTTGGTGCCCAACTCATATTCCTCATCCCGCGAGACGGATGAAAATGAAGATTTAGACGTCACTGCGGAAGGCCCTACTACAACAACCCACCCCGACAACGTTGGCGCTCCTCCATCAACTTCGTGAAGAAATTCTTCAGGGGCGTTAGTCCTCACATTTCGTCACTTTTGGTCATTTGATGACAAAGCGGGAGAAATTTGAGTTAATCTTCTAGCGGTCTATCTATATGGGCGTTTATTTTTGTTAAGTTGCAACTCTCGCTCTTCTGAAGTGTTTGTAGATTGAGTTGTAAACTTAAGTCCGATGGTGACCTGATACTTTTGCTATGTTTTCTGCATGCTATTTCATCATATATCCTATGCACGCATGCTGAATTACATCAGTCACCATATTTCATCATGCATTTCAAATTCTTCATTCTATATGTTAAATGCGTGTATGAATTACAAGATATAGGGGGAGATCTCCATGATTGCACTCTTCAACAGTGCATTGCTTCAAAAGCAAGTTCCTCACTATGCATATCTTCAGGGGGAGTTCTTATCTATCTTGCAATCAAATTCCTCAATACTGAGTACTTTCAGTTCATATGTTTATCCCCGTTGAACACTTAACCAATATTGGCATCAATCACTAAAAAGGGGGAGATTGTAAGTGCGTCTAGCGCCCCTTAGTGATTTTCGTGTATTGAAGACTTATAGGTTAAGGGACTAATATGTTTGTGAGTGTACAAAGGTTCTATAAGTCGATGAGGAGTTTGATATTTACAGTGAAAGTCGACCCCTGAAAATGAATGTCTTTGGCTGAAGACTTTGGTTCTCCTGAAAAATTTGAAAGTGAAGAAATTGGTGTGACCTTGAAGACTTGGATATTCAAGCGAGGATTATGAAGCGCGAAGACTTTTATTTTCATAGTTTCATTTTCTCTTTCTTGAGTCATAGGAAACACCGTACTGTCAAGGGGGTCGAGGTAATACTAAGGAAACTGATTTCCAAGTGATGCTCATCTCAAAATCCTACACCTACCCAATCCTTCGAGTGAAGCCATTGGAAATCTCATATCAGTTCAATCAGTTTCTTCAGTGACAGAGACGAAGATGTTCTGGTCTTTGAGGAATTTGTTCTGACTGAGGAGATAGGAATTCGCTAGGGCGGATTGCCTACACACTAAGGAACATGATAGCCCCGAGGAATTTGAACCTCAAATATCCAACCATTGATTTTCTACGTCCTAGCTATCCTAAAATATCTACCCACCTAACGGTCATATCCTGGAAGGGCATTTATGTCTTATCATGTCGGGCTGATCCCTAGGCTATGAATAGTCGCCCCCCTACAACCACTAGCTGGTTGGCTGCTCCGAGAGAAACTCACACTTGTCATTTGAGAGCATCC
Source organism: Triticum dicoccoides (assembly GCF_002162155.2). NCBI lineage: Eukaryota > Viridiplantae > Streptophyta > Magnoliopsida > Poales > Poaceae > Triticum > Triticum dicoccoides. The sequence continues at coordinate 843,282,230 of NC_041385.1, read as the reverse complement.
CATCCTCCGAGGACTTTGAGCGAAAATCATCAAGTGAGGAAAAACCCAAATCCCAAACCCAAACACCTACAAACCAAAAGGGATTGAGCATCACTGAAGAGATTGTTCCTGCGTGGAACCGACGCTTGTTACCTTTGAGGATTGTGTATCCTCTAGACGGTTAGGCATCATGGTCTGAGCATCCAAGAGGAATTGTGGATCGTCGAGTGACCGAGTCTGTGAAGGTTTGGAAGTCATCTGTGAAGACTTACCACTACTATTGGGCGAGATTTGTGTGATCTTAGCTCAAGGAGAATACAGTGAGGACTGTGTGTTCGGGACTGTGTGTCCTCGAGTTTAAATACTCAGCCGCTCCAACCAGACGTATAACTGTCACAGCAGTTGGAACTGGTCGACCAAATCATCGTCTTCACCAAGCCTACTGGTTCTATTTCCTCAACCCTTTCATTTCCTCAGTTATGTGTTGATGAACCTAATCATTACTGTTTGAAAACTTTGACTGAAGACTTTCTCTAAATCCTCAATCCTATTTCTTCAGTCTGTTTGTCTTCATCTCGCTTATCTTGTGTTTACGCTTCCTGTATTCTGTGTTTGTCTTTCATTTCATCATGATGACTATGTTGTTGCTCTAATGTGCTTATACCTAAGTGCTTATTCCGTTGCAAGTAGTTCTTCACTTAGAAATTCCTCACCCTGAATTCCTCAGTGAAGAATTCATAAAAATCGCCTATTCACCCCCCTCTAGTCGATGTAACACACTTTCATGTATTCATCAAGCATGGTGCGAGCCATCTCAACAAGAGTTCTGTTCTTTTGCTCCACGACGCCATTTTGCTCAGGAGTATAGGGAGCAGACAACTCGTGAGTAATACCAAGTATATCAAGATATTCATCGAGAGCAGTGTTCTTGAACTCAGTTCCATTATCACTCCTGATATGCTTGATCTTCACACCGAAGTACGTAGAAGCCCTTGAAGAAAAACGTCTAAAGACTTCTTGCACTTCATTTTTGTAAGTGATGATATGCACCCATGTGTGACGAGAATAGTCATCAACTATGACAAATCCATATAATGATGTAGAACTAGATAACGTGCATAATGAGTAGGGCCAAATAGATCCATATGAAGTAATTCAAAGGGACGAGAAGTGGTCATGATAGTCTCTGAGGGATGCTTGGCTCTGGTGATCTTTCCAGTCTCACAAGCCCCACAAAGATGATCTTTGAGGAATTTGACACCCTCGATGCCAATGACATGCTTCTTCTTCGCGAGTGTATGCAAGTTCCTCATCCCGGCATGACCGAGTCGTCGATGCCATAGCCAGACTTCTGAAGCTTTTGCAAGTAGACATGTGGCAGGATGTGGTCCTGTAGAGAAATCAACAATGTACAAGTCTCCTTTCCTAAAGCCTTCGAAGACTTTGGAGTTGTCAGATTCCATTAGCACAATGCAAGATATTTGCCAAAGACGATAACCATATCAAGATCATAAAGCATTGAGACATACATGAGGTTGAATCCTAAGGACTCGACAAGCATGACTTTGTCCATGTGTCAATTCTTTGAGATCGCAACCTTACCTAGACCCAATACCTTGCTTTTGCATTTGTCGGCGTATGTGATATACTTCATATGAGATGGTGACAGTTCGGTGTCCATCAATAAGTTCCTGTCACCGGTCATGTGGTTTGTGCATCCACTATCGAGGACACACTCAGTAGCCTTAGGTTGTTCGTCCTGTAGATGAATTAGTGCAACTTAAGAACCCATATACTTTATTAGTGAAGAATATGATATCAATTTTATCAACAACAATATTAATATGAGGACGTGAGAAATGAGTAATTCATTTCTTCATGATTAGCCTGCGTCCATTCAAGCACATTCAGGTCTCCAGCAAATTCTTCAGACGATTAAGTTCGTCTGGAGACCTGACCCTGCATAAGATATTAGTTCTTTTTATTCACCACCCACATCTGGAGGGGTGGCAAAGAATTCATCATTCTACGAGCTCCATATGAAAAAGACGGAAATGAAGCCAGTGCACTTCGTTTCACAGAAGATTGGTTAGGGTAAGCATTTGAATAAGCAGAGAAATTCTTTGAAGACTTATGAACATAATGGTTTAAAGAATAATGCACATATTCATAGCCTTTAGACTTTCCCTGCGAAATAGAAGTGTTAGCACGATGATGTTCATATGAGGATTTTGATCCATGTGAGGAATTTCATCCATATAAATAATTTGGTCCATATGAGGACTTGGATCCATATGAATATTTTGATCCATACGAAGAATATGATCTGGGGTTCTTGTTCTTCATAGGTGGCGTCATGATGGCATTCACTTGAAGATTTTGAAGGTACCTTTTGGGAACCTAGAGTTTCTTCACAGGGGAACCGTTCCTGCAGTTAGTACCAACATATCAAGCAAATACCTCACCATTCTGATTCTTAAACAGTTTATAGTTGGAGTCAAAAGACTCATCAGAGGAATATGAAGAATCACAAGTAAAGCCTGATAAAGTGCATGGATCTACATGAGGTCCTTTCGTAGCAACCCATGAGGTTTTGGGATCCTACTCAGAATTCCTGAAGGTCCCATCAACATTGAGTTTCCTCTCAAAGGCAATACCCTCTTTCCTAGGGTTCCTGTTAAAGATCTGCTTTTTAAGCACATCACAAAGAGTCTGATGCCCTTTGAGGCTTTTGTAAATGCCTGTCACATACAATTCCTTCAGCCCTGCATTATCGTCAGTGATACTTGTGGTATCCTCAGATGAGGAATTTTTAACCACATAGACAGTTGAAGAATTTGCAGCAATAGAAGCATTTGAACATTCAGGTGATGAATTAGCAGATTCTGGCTCAATGCATTTTAGACATGGTGGAATAAGTTCTTCCTGAGCGGAACTGATCTGTTGAGCAAGCAATGAATCCTTTTCCTTCTGAAGATCTTCATAACTCCCTCTTAACTTCCCAAGATCTTGCTTGCTCTGAAGAAATTCATAAGAAAGCTTTTCATGATCAGTTAAGAGAGTGTTATGATGATTTTGAAGGTTTTCAAACTTAGACTGAAGTTTTTGAAGACTACCAGTCAAAGCCTTAGTTCGATTCAATTCCTCACCCAGCATATCATCGCTTTCATCAAGCATGATTTGAAATTTTTCAAGAGCTCTTTGTTGTTTAGTCATCATGATAAACAGGCTGAAGACAAGGTGAACACAGAGTACAGGAAGCGTAAACACAGGATAAACAGGCTGAAGACAAGGTGACTGAAGAAATAGAATTGAGGAATTAGAGTAAGTATTCAGTCGAAGTCTTGAAACAGTAATGATCAGGTTCATCAACACATGAATGAGGAAATGAAAGGGTTGAAGAAATAGAACTAGTAGTCTTGGTGAAGACAATGATTTTGTCGACCAGTTCCAACTGTTGTGACAATTGTACTTCTGGTTGGAGCGGCTGAGTATTTAAACTCGAGGACACACAATCCCGGACACACAGTCCTCACCGTATTCTCATTGAGCTAAGATCACGCAGATCTCGCCCAACACTCATGGTAAGTCTTCACATGTGACTTCCGAACCTTCACAGACTAGGTCACTCGGCGATCCAAAATTCCTCTTGGATGCTCAGACCATGACGCCTAACCGTCTGGAGGATACAAAGTCCTCAAAGGTAACAAGCATCGGTTCCACGCAGGAACAATTTCTTCAGTGATGCTCAATCACTTTGGTTTGTAGGTTTGGGTTTGGGATTTGGGTTTTCCTCACTTGATGATTTTTGCTCAAAGTCCTTGGAGGATGGGATGTTCTCAAATGACAAGTGTCAGTTTCTCTTGGAGCAGCCAACGAGCTAGTGGTTTTAGGGGGCGGCTATTTATAGCCTAGGGAGCAGCCTGACATGATAAGACATAAATGCCCTTCAAGGATATGACTGTTAGGTGGTAGGATATTTTAGGACAGCTGGCGCGTAGCATAGCAACGGTCGGATTTGAGGTTCGAATTACTCAGGGCTATCATGTTCCTCACTGTGTAGGCAATCCGCACTGGCGAATTCCTAACTCCTCAGTCAGAACAAATTCCTCAGAGACCACAAGATCTTCATCTCTGTCACTGAAGAAATTGACTGAGCTGATATTAGATTTCAAATGGCTTCACTCGAAAGGATTGGGTAGGTATAGGTTTTTGAGATGAGCACCCCCTTTAACAGTACGGTGTTTCCTATGACTCAAGAAAGAGAAAATGAAACTACGAAAACAAAAGTCTTCACGCTTCATAATCCTCGCATGAATATCCAAGTCTTCAAGGTCACACCAATTTCATTACTTTGAAAGTCTTCAGGAGAACCAAAGTCTATAGTTGAAGACATTCATTTTTAGGGGTAAACTTTCACTGTAAATATCAAACTCCTCATCGACTTATAGAGCCTGTGTACACTCACAAACATATTAGTCCCTTAACCTATAAGTCTTCAATACACCAAAATCACTAAGGGGCACTAGATGCACTTACACATCTGCCACAACTAATTTAAATAAGGGGTTCAATGCATATATATGAATGAAACTCAACACAAATGATGGTAATAACATATTGTGAACATTTTTGTTTACGTACTTCATATTGTTTTTCAGAGTAGCCCCACTGAAGAGAGGTCGCGTTGTAGATGAATTCACAAACGTAGTATCCACAAAAATCATTCCCGGCTTCGTGCCACAAGCACTTTACGAGAAGTAGAGTTCAATCAAATTTGATAATCAAGAATGCTAAATGATATTTATGAATCTAGCCAGAATCAATGGAAGATGCGTGGAACTAGCTAGTAGGACTTACTTTTGGGTGTGTAAATCGCAGTTCCCTCAGCAGTCCCGGAACAATTCTGGTGAACTCTTTCCAAACCCTGCCACACAAAGACAATAATTACATGATATCAGGAAATGAAAAAAGTTACCGATATGGTGCAATAATGATCGATTGAACTTACTTCTGGAGCATTTCAGTCATGTTCGCATAGTCCTGAGGATCTTTTCGTCTCGAGTCTAAGATAGTTACTACTCCCCGGTCAAGATTAATCTCTAGCAGAATAAAGTGGAATCTACGCACACATGCATGCATAACTCATCAATTACATTACTATAACCTCGAGTAAGGGAAACCGAATATGCACCAGACAGTAACACTCACTTGAAGTTGTAAGGAAAGAGTATTTTCTCTTTGTTTTGATTTACAAGCAACGATTGTAGCAAGTTTTCCTTGGTATCTGTGACTCTGTTTTTGACCGTCCATTCAGTATGACATTTGGGTTAATGAACCCAATGTCATAGATTTGTGCATTTTTGCATTCGACGATCTTCAATCAACATAATATAGTGATGATAATTATATATACATGCAATGAAAGAGCTGAGCTATATATAGAGACTTAATTATATAAGTAATACTTACAGACAGTAGCAAGTCATGAGTTGTTTGTCAAGGGCATTTTAATTGTATAACTGGAATAACTCCACATATTCAACAGGCAACAGCTCAGTTCCGATGAGGTCGTGCTCCGTTTTAATTTTCAGCATGAAACTATTCTTCCCAGACTCGCTGCAGGTTTTCATGTACCATTCATGCAATCTTTGCATCATCATTGATAGAGGAGGATAATCAGGTTTGACGAGAGGCTTCCCGTACTCATATTTGAAGGTCTCCACCTCCATTATTTCAAAGTCTACATCATCGCTCAGGTAATCAGAAGGATTGGTACCGGGCACCATCCCCGGATAATTAGCGACGATATCGCTAGACACCTTGAGCGGGGGGGCACGATTGCTTCGCCTGTTCACCTAGCTGGGGATTTTTCCCCACTTCTTCGTTCTGCTAACCTTGCATCAGTGAGAGTACTTCCCAACCGCTCTGCTTCCTTATATGTCCTTTTAATAATGCACACATAGTTGGAATCCAGCGGAGGCGGTGGTGGTCACTTAAGGGCATCGATAGTGCACTTCACTTTCACCGGATCTACCTTTCCTTTGGTGGTGGAGGTATCCGTGCAAAATGGTCCCTCACTTGGGCACGACAGATGTCCTTGTTTTCCTTGTCGGTCCTCTCATATGGTAACTTTTCCGGAGCCTTGAGAGATGGACCGTATTTGAATTGCTTCCCGCCTCTGCTTGTACTCCTTGCTGTCGGAGCGGCGGCATCTCTCTTCTGCCATTGCTGATGTGGCGGAGTCTGCCGACACGCCAGAGGAGGTGGAGTGCTCCGACGCGCCGGAGGAGGCGTAGGAGGAGCTGATACGTCTCCAACGTATCTACTTTTCCAAACTCTTTTGCCCTTGTTTGGGCTCTAATTTGCATGATTTGAATGGACCTAACCCGGACTGACGCTGTTTTCAGCTAATTGCCATGGTGTTATTTTTGTGCAGAAATAAAAGTTCTCGGAATGACCTGAAAATTCATGGAGATACTTTTTGGAATTAATAAAAAATATTGGCGAAAGAATCAGCAGAAGGGGGCCCACACCCTGGCCACAAGGGTGGAGGGCGCGACCTAACCCCTGGGCGCGCCCCCTGCCTCGTGGGCCCCCTGGACCTCCACCAACTCCATATATTCACGTTCGGGGAGAAAAAATTTTAGAGAGAAGGATTCATCACGTTTTACGATATGGAGCCGCCGCCAAGCCATGTTCTTCCTCAGGAGGCCATATCTGGAGTCCGTTCCGGAGTATGGAGAGGGGAATCTGTCGCCATCGTCATCATCAACCATCCTCCGTCACCAATTTCATGATGCTCACCGTCGTGCATGAGTAATCTCATCATAGGCTTGCTGGACGGTGATGGGTTGGATGAGGTTTACCATGTAATCGAGTTAGTTTTGTTAGGGTTTGATCCCTAGTATCCATTATGTTCTAAGATTGATGTTGCTATGACTTTGCCATGCTTAATGCTTGTCACTAGGGCCCGAGTGCCATGATTTCAGATCTGAACCTATTATGTTTTCATGAATATATGAGTGTTTTTGATCCTATCTTGCAAGTTATAGTCACCTACTACGTGTTATGATCCGGCAACCCCGGAGTAACAATAGTCGGGACACTTCCCAGTGATGACCGTAGTTTGAGGAGTTCATGTATTCACTAAGTGCTAATGCTTTGGTCCGGTTCTCTATTAAAAGGAGGCCTTAATATCCCTTGGTTTCCATTAGGACCCCGCTGCCACGGGAGGGTAGGACAAAAGATGTCATGCAAGTTCTTTTCCATAAGCACATATGACTATATTCGGAATACATGCCTACATTTTATATTGATGAATTGGAGCTAGTTCTGCGTCACCCTATGTTATAATTGTTGCATGATGAATGCCATCCGACATAATTATCCATTATCGATCCATTTCCTACGATCTCGTTCCATATTGATCCTTGCCAAGTTACTTTTCCATTGCCACTATTACTATTCCTACAAAACTACTACTGTTACTTTTGCTATTGTTACCATTACTTCCATACTACTTTGCTACTAAATACTTTGCTATAGATGTTAAGTCTTCCAGGTGTGGTTGAATTGACAACTCAGCTGCTAATACTTGAGAATATTCTTTGGCTCCCCTTGTGTTGAATCAATAAATTTGGGCTGAATACTCTACCCTCGAAAATTGTTGCGATACCCTATACTTGTGGGTTATCAAAACCTTTTTCTGGCATTGTTGCCAGGGAGCATAGCTCTTCTGAGTCACTTGGGTTATCAAAAAAAAGTCCTACGATCATGCAAGATCTATCTATGTGATGCATAGCAACGAGAGGGGAGAGTGTGTCCACGTACCCTCGTAGACCGAAAGTGCAAGCATTTAGTAACGCGGTTGATGTAGTCGAACGTCTTCACGATCCAACCGATCCAATTACCGAACGTATGGCACCTCCGCGTTCAGCACATGTTTAGCTCGATGACGTCCCTCGTGCTCTTGATCCAGTTGACGACGAGGGTGAGTTTCGTTAGCACGACAGCGTGGCAATGGTGATGATGATGCTACCGACGCAGGGCTTCGCCTAAGCACTAGGATGGTATGATCAAGGTGAGTAACTGTGGAGGGGGGCACCGCACACGGTTAAGAGAAACTTGTGTGTTGTAGGGGTCCCCTTGCCCCCATATATAAAGGAGGTATGGGGAGGCCTGTCGGCCCTAGGGGCGCGCCCCAAGAGGAGGAGTCCTTCTAGGACTTCCTTGTCCTGGTAGGATTCCCCTCCAAGGAAGAGAGGGGGAAGGAATGAGAGGGAGAGGGAGTGGGAAAGGGGGGCGCCGCCCCCTTCCCCTAGTCCAATTCGGACCCGTGGGGGGCGCGCGGCCATCCCTCCTGCGGCCCTCCTCTCTGTCCACTAAGGCCCTTGGTGGTCCATTACATCCACCGGGGGGTTCCGTTAACCCCTCAGGCACTCCGTTTTTACCCGAACTTCACCGGAACCTTTCCAATGTCCGAATATAGCCTTCCAATATATCAATCTTTATGTCTCGACCATTTCGAGACTCCTAGTCACGTACGTGATCTCATCCGGGACTCCAAACAACCTTTTGTCATCAAAACACATAAGTCAAAATACATAACGTCATCGAACGTTAAGCGTGCGGACCCTACGGGTTCGAGAACTATGTAGACATGATCGAGACACATCTCTGATTAATAACCAATAGCGGAACCTGGATGCTCATATTGGTCCTACATATTCTATGAAGATCTTTATCGGTCAAACCGCATAACAACATACGTTGTTCCCTTTGTTATCGGTATGTTACTTGCTCGAGATTCGATCGTCGGTATCTTCATACCTAGTTCAATCTCGTTACCGGCAAGTATCTTTACTCGTTCCGTAGTGCTTCATCCTGCAACTAACTCATTAGTCACATTGCTTACAAGGCTTATAGTGATGAGCATTACCGAGAGGGCCCAGTGATACCTCTCCGAAACACGGAGTGACAAATCCTAATCTCGATCTATGCCAACTCAACAAACACCTTCGGAGACACCTGTAGAGCATCTTTATAATCACCCATTTACGTACTGACTTTTGATAGCACACAAGGTGTTCCTCCGGTATTCGGGAGTTGCATAATCTCATAGTCTGAGGAACATGTATAAGTCATGAAGAAAGCAGTAGCAAGAAACTTCAACGATCATTATGCTAAGCTAACGGATGGGTCATGTCCGTCACATCATTCTCTAATGATATTATCCCGTTCTTATAAAATGACAACAAATATCTATGGTTAGGAAACATAATCATCTTTGATTAATGAGCTAGATTAGTAGAGCCATAGTAGGGACCATACGTTTTGTCTATGTATTCACACATGTACTAAGTTTCCGGTTAATACAATTCTAGCATGAATAATAAACATTTATCATGATATAAGGAAATATAAATAAGAACTTTATTATTGCATCTAAGGCATATTTCCTTCAGTCTCCCACTTGTACTAGAGTCAGTAATCTAGATTACATAGTAATGATTCTAACACCCATGGAGTCTTGGTGCTGATCATGTTTTGCTCATGGAAGGGGCTTAGTCAATGGGTCTGCAACATTCTGATCCGTATGTACTTTGGAAATTTCTGCGTCTCCCTCCTTGACTAGATCGCGGATGGAATGAAGCTTCTCTTGATGTGTTTGGTTCTCTTGTGAAATCTGGATTCCTTCGCCAAGGCAATTGCTCCAGTATTGTCAAAAGAGATTTTCACTGGACCTGATGCACTAGGTATTACACCTAGATCGGATATGAACTCCTTCATCTAGACTCCTTCATTTGCTGCTTCCGGAGCAGCTATGTACTCCGCTTCACACGTAGATCCCGCCACGACGCTCTATTTGGAACTGCACCAACTTATAGCTCCACCATTCAATATAAATATGTATCCGGATTGTGACTTAGAGTCATCCGGATCAGTGTCAAAGCTTGCATCTGTGTAACCATTTACAACAAGCTCTTTGTCACCTCCATAAACGAGGAACATATCCTTAGTCCTTTTCAGGTATTTCAGAATGTTCTTGACCGCTATCCAGTGATCCACTCCTGGATTACTTTGGTACCTCCCTGCTTACTTATAGCAAGGCACACATCAGGTCTGGTACGCAGCATTGCATACATGATAGAGCCTATGGTTGAAGAATAGGGAACTGATTTCATCTTCTCTCTATCTTCTACAGTGGTCGGACATTGAGCCTGAATCAACTTCACACCTTGTAACACAGGCAAGAACCCTTTTTTTGACTGATCCATTTTGAACTTCTTCAAAATCTTATCAAGGTATGTGCTTTGTGAAAGTCCAATTAAGCGTCTTGATCTATCTCTATAGATCTTGATGCCCAATATGTAAGCAGCTTCACCGAGGTCTTTCATTGAAAAATTCTTATTCAAGTATCCTTTTATGCTATCCAGAAATTCAGTATCATTTCTAATCAACAATATGTCATCCACATATAATATTAGAAATGCTATAGAGCTCCTACTCACTTTCTTGTAAATAAAGGCTTCTCCAAAAGTCTGTATAAAACCATATGCTTTGATCACACTATCAAAGCGTATATTCCAACTCCGCGAGGCTTGCACCAGTCCATCAATGTATCGCTGGAGCTTGCACACTTTGGATCGACAAAACCTTCTGGTTGTTTCATATACAACTCTTCTTTAAGAAATCCATTAAGGAATGCAGTTTTGACATCCATTTGCCAAAATTCATAATCATAAAATGCGACAATTGCTAACATGATTCGGACAGACTTAAGCATCGCTACGGGTGAGAAAGTCTCATCGTAGTCAACTCCTTGAACTTGTCAAAAACCTTTTGAAACAAGTCGAGCTTTGTAGACAGTAACATTGCCGTCAGTGTCGGTCTTCTTCTTGAAGATCCATTTATTTTCTATGGCTTGCCGATCATTGGGCAAGTCCACCAAAGTCCACACTTTGTTCTCATACATGAATCCCATCTCAGATTTCATGGCCTCACGCCATTTCACGGAATCTGGGCTCATCATCGTTTCCTCATAGTTTGTAGGTTCATCATGGTCTAGTAACATGACATCCAGAACAGGATTACCATACCACTCTGCTGCGGATCGTACTCTGGATGGCCTACGAGGTTCGGTAGTAACTTGATCTGAAGTTTCATGATCATCATCATTAACTTCCTCACTAATTGGTGTAGGCATTACTGGAACTGATTTTTGTGATGAACTACTTTCCAACTCACTAGAAGGTGCAATTACCTCATCAAGTTCTACTTTCCTCCTACTCACTTCTTTCGAGAGAAACTCCTTCTCAAGAAAGGATCCATTTTTAGCAACGAATATCTTGCCTTCGGATCTGTGATAGAAGGTGTACCCAATAGTTTCATTTGGGTATCCTATGAAGACGCACTTCTCCAATTTGGGTTCGAGCTAATCAGGTTGAAGCTTTTTCACATAAGCATCGCAGACCCAAACTTTAAGAAACGACAACTTTAGTTTCTTGCCAAACCACAGTTCATAAGGCGTCGTCTCAACGGATTTCGATGGTGCCCTATTTAACGTGAATGCAGTCGTTTGTAAAGCATAACCCCAAACCGATATCGGTAATCAGTAAGAGACATCACAGATCACACCATATCTAATAAAGTACGGTTACGACGTTCAGACAAACCATTATGCTGTGGTGTTCCAGGTGGCGTCAGTTGTGAAACTATTCCACATTGTTTCAAATAAAGACAAACTCGTAACTCAAATATTCTCCTCCACGATCAGATCCTAGAAACTTTATTTTCTTGTTACGATTATTTTCCACTTCACTCTGAAATTCTTTGAACTTTTCAAACGTTTCAGACTTATGTTTCATTAAGTAGATATACCCATATCTGCTAAAATCATCTGTGAAGGTCAGAAAATAACGATACCCGCCACAAGCCTCAATAATGATTGGACCGCATACATCGGTATGTATTATTTCTAATAAGTCAGTAGCTCGTTCCATTGTTCCGAAGAATGGAGTTTTAGTCATCTTGCCCATAAGGCATGGTTCGCAAGAACCAAGTTATTCATAATCAAGTGATTCCAGAAGTCCATCAGCATGGAGTTTCTGCATGCGCTTTACACCAATATGACCTAAATGGCAGTGCCACAAATAAGTTGCACTATCATTATCAACTTTGCATCTTTTGGGTTCAATATTATGAAGATGTGTATCACAACGATCGAGATTCAACAAAAATAGACCACTCAGCAAGGATGCACGATCATAAAAGATATTACTCATATAAATAGAACAACCATTATTCTCTGATTTAAATGAATAACCGTCTCGCATCAAACAAGATCCAGATATAATGTCCATGCTTAACGCTGGCACCAACTAACAATTATTCAGGTCTAAAACTAATGCCGAAGATAGATGTAGAGGTAATGTGCCGACAGCGATCACATCGACCTTGGAACCATTTCCGACACGCATCGTCGCCTCGTCCTTAGCAAATCTTCGCTTCATCCGTAGCTCCTGTTTCGAGTTGTAAATATGAGCAACAGAACCAGTATCAAATACCCAGGCGCTACTGCGAGCATTAGTAAGGTACACATCAATAACATGTATATCAAATATACATTTCACTTTGTCATCCTTCTTATTCGCCAAATATTTGGGCCAGTTCCGCTTCCAGTGACCAGTCCCTTTGCAGTACAAGCATTCAGTTTCAGCTTAGGTCTAGACTTGGGTTTTTTCCCATGACCAGCAACTTGCTTGCCGTTCTTCTTGAAGTTTCCCTTCTTTCCTTTGCCCCTTGAGTTGGAGCAAACTATATGATTTACATAGGTAGTGGTACATACCTACACAGGAGCAAACAAAAGTGAACATGAGAGGACATGATCTTCAACTATTACATGATGCATTTGCAGCAGTATCCAATAAACGCCATGTTTCACATGCACGTCTTCATTAGGGCGAGGGCGGCTCTTGTCAGAATCGTCTTACCCTGGTATTTCAAATGTTGGTTAGATCACACTGGTTTAGGTTTTGAATGTATATATGAAAAAAATTTAGTAATTACGAAAACCATTAAAAAATTGAAATATTCTCAGATATTTTTTTGTAGTTGTATGAAAAGTTTGGCAAAATAAAAAATCCTGCTGATTTCTGGGCAAAAAAATTGTAATTACAAAGGAGTAAAAAAAGTATTTTTTTGGAAATAAATTTCAATTCTTTTTTCGTAGTTGTATAAAAAGTTTGGCAAAATAAGAACTCCCATTGACTTCCGTTTGAAAAAAAAAATCATAAAAAAATCATAAAAAAATCTGAAACTTTATCGGAAATAAATTTGAATTTCTTTTGTACTTGTATATAAAGTTCGGTGAAATAAAAGTCTTGTTGAATTCTAGGCAAAAAACAAAATCTTAATTACAAAAAGAGTCAAAAATATGTTATTTTGGAAATGATTTGACCTCCTTTTTTAGTTGTATAAGTTTGGTGAAATAAAAACTCCCATTGACTTTTCGGCGAAAAAACAAAATCATAATTACAAAACGAGTCAATGTCTTTTTTCTGAAACTGTTTTGGAAATAATTTTGACGTTCTTTTGTAATAATTGTATAATGTTTCAACACGTACTATCTTAGGCTGGGTCAGCCCTAAGTGTAGTATGGTTCAAATTTCTGGCACGAGGGGTAAACCCCCAAAAAGTAAGTAGGGGCTCAATTGAGTGGGCACTATTGTCGGGCTAACTATGAGCCAACCATTAAAAGTATTTTGGTTTAAATCTGGAAAAAGTATTTAGCGCTGCAGGCTCCCGTTTGTGTGCATTTCGCAAACTGGCGCCTGCAGTACTCCGTCATGGGCCAGCCCATGAAGGGGTGCCTGAGGTTTCTTTCTTCTATGTTTTTAGAACGCAAAAAAGTTATGCAGCAGGATCAGCAGGTTGCCACCCCACCACGCAGCTGATCCTGAACAGTTACAATGTTTCCTTTCTTTTATTCTCTTTTGTTTCCTTTTCCTTTTCCTTTTTCCTTTTTTCTCCTTTTTCCCTTTTCCTTTTTCCTTTTTGGTTTTTTGTTTTTTCCTGTTTGTACGACCAGGTTCCCCTTGCACCCCTTTAAATTCGATGAACTTTTTTGAAATTCTATGAACTTTTTCAAATTGGATGAACGCTTTTCCAATTTTTATGAACTTATTTTCAAAATCAATGTTCTTTTTTTCAAAATCGATGAACTTTTTTAAAATTTCGATGAAATTTTTCCAAATAGATGAACTTTTTTCAAAATCTTGATGAACTTTTTCTAAGTTGATGAAGTTTTTCAAAATGAAAGAACTTTTTTCAAAATCAGTGAACTGTTTTTTCAAATTTGATGAACTTTTTTATTCAAAATCGATGGACTTTTTTAAGTTGGTGAATTTTTTGTTCAAAATATGTGAACTTTTTTCAAAATCAATGAACTTTTTCAAAAATTGTGAACTTTTTTCGAAATTTCATGAACTTATCCTGAATTTTGTGAACTTTTTAAAAAAAATTGAAGTTCTCTCAAATTCAAGATTTTTTTCAGTTTGTACGAACCTTTTTCAATTTTATGAACTTTCTTTGAAATTCTCATTTTCTATATTGTGCATTCATTTTTCTTTTTTCTTTTCATTTCATCATAAAATAGTAAGCATATAGGCTGTGTATATAGTAAGGGTGTTTGTCCTCCAAATGCACAACATATGGAGGTCGGCCTAGTGCCTGTCCGATCTAGTGCGCATAGCAGTTCAATCTCCTGCCCGCAGCAACAAAGCGCTCGACGTCTTCCTCCTCGCACAACATCCCCCACGGCCCGATGATGCTTTATTGAAGCACCACGCGGCACGACGATGCTCCATTGAAACACCGGCGGCTCGGTGTGGCTTCATTGCAAAATCGGCGGGCCCCCGGTGATGCTCCATTGAAGCACTGAGGCTCCATTGCAGCGTCGGCGAGGGCTGCATCCCAGCACATGTGGCCGTGATAGATGCTTTGCAGCATGCGGCGGCCATGATAGAAGTTGCGACGCGTGTGGGGATGCTGCGATGCAGCGCCGGTGGCAGCCATGGCCGAAGCTGTGATGCAGCGCCGGCGGCCATGTGTGCTGCGACGCAACTCTCGGCGACCAAGGCGGGATCTGTGATGCAGCACGGCGGCCATGACTCGAGCTGCAATGAAGCACGGGGGATGCTACGATGTAGTGCCGGTGACGGCGGTGGGTGTTGTGATGCAACACCGGTGGTGATGGGTGGCAGCACGTGACAACCATGATCGAAACTGCGATGCAGCGCAGGTTGTGTTGCGTTGCGCTCCGGCGGCGCTTCAATGCAGCCGAGACAGCGCTCCATTGTATGCGCTGGTGTGGGATGAATCAAGGCGGCGCTGATGGTCATCTCCTCCTCTGCTGTGTGCTGCGTGCTGAAATAGAAAGGGGACAAGAAAGGAGAAGAAATGGGTGGAGGATGGGGTCCGTGGAGAAGATAAGGTGGAGGGGGCGAAGGGGTGGATGGCCCCCCCAGAGGGACACGTGGTGACCGATGTTTACAAGAGAGAAAATTCATCCGGCTGAAATTAAACATTTCCATTTGATAAATGCCAAGTTAATTACATCGTTGAAAAAAAAGAAGGTGTTGGTAGGCCACACAACCAATTTTTAGAGACAATCAGTGTAAAATTTAAATCTAGAACAACATCATTGTCACTTACGAAACTTTGAATTTTGAAGCACGTCATTCTAATATATACTAATTATCCGACAAACAAAGACAATTTTGAAGAATCGAGTAGCACCCATGAGCAAGATGTACAGAAGGGATTTTTGGATTGACTACTAACAGACACTTTAATGCGCCTGTTACCTTTGTAGTTACACCTAGATTTCATAGTCTTCACTACTGCAGAAGTCACATATCTAAGAAGCTGTTTGATAGATTGATATGCACTAAAAACACTCTCTTGAGTTCCATAGATATATATGATTAACTAAAATCAAGTACATGATGCACACAAATCTATGTAAAGTTGGGTCCAAAGATGATGTGCTAGTTTCCATAAATAATATCCCCATGAACGCGAAAATCTAGCTAAACAACCATAAGCTTATTCTAAGCTGTATGGTACTAATCATCGATGTTTGGAATCTGCTTGCTAGCACCATGTGGTCATATGGTTGAATACATTTGGTTCGATGTGATCAATTTTTCGGTTCCTGGAAGTCGGATTTCTTATGTATAGTAAAAGAGAAGGATAAGAAAACTTTTTTTGGTCCCCCCCCTTCCCCTCCCCTCCCTGGCCGCTCCC
>NC_041385.1:843246816-843265414 GCF_002162155.2 Triticum dicoccoides | reverse complement strand
GCAGCGACGGCGGCCAGCGACGGGGGCGCGGCCTGTTGGCGGCGGCGCGGGTGGCTGGGACGGGCTGGGGGCGCGCCCTGATCCCGGCGGTGGCGGCGTGTGGGCGCGGCCCAGATCCGTCGCGACCGCGGTTCAGGTGCTCTGGGCCCTTGTGGTGGCGGGGCCCCGGCTCGCCGCAGGTGGTGGCCTGCTCCGGTGGCTGCTCCTGCTGCAGCGCCCCCTGGTGGTGGTGGACCTGCCGGCCCCCGGCCGATCCGGCGATGGCAGGTGCCGCGGGCTGTGCTCGGCGGGGATGTGGGCTACCACGGCATGGTGGTGGCTCATGGCGGTGGCCAGGATCGTCTCACGGCGGCGGCCAGACTTCTTCGGCGTCGGCCCGTCGGTGAGCGGCCTGTGAAGAGCTTCGACCCCTCTTCTCGATGCCCGGGCGCAATCTTCGTCGGTGGGATGGCCCTCTCCCTGCTGCGACCCATCGCTAGTCCCGTGCTCGGGCAGCAGGACTGTGCTCGTCTCGTGCCCGGCAGCAGGACCTCCTCGTCTCGCGCCCGGCAGCAGGACCGAGCCCGTCTCGCGCTCGGCAGCAGGACCGAGCTCGTCTCGTGCCCGGCAGCAGGACCAAGCTAGTCTCGCCCCCGGAGCTGTAGGACGAATCGATGGACTTGTGTGCCTCGGGATCCGATCGTCTCTTCCGTTGGGGTAGCGGCGGGTGTCGGTTGTGGTGGTTCCTAGGTCTTGGATTCCGGGGCGGCGGCCCTGGTGGTGGTTGCGCGGTGCTCACGGGCAGAGCCCGTCGCTTGGTGCTGCCCGGTGGTCATGGCCGTGTGGGCGGCGTGGTTGTCGGGGTGCGGCGTTCGATGGCAGTGAGTATTGGCCGGGGTGAAAACCTGCTCTTTCTTCGGACAGACCGGCGGCGGCGTAGCTCGTTCCCTTCTTGAAGGCGTCGTGGCGGCTCTCATTGTCTGTCGTGTGGCTCCGGGGGAAACCTTGATCATCGGATCAGGCGGTGGCGACGCTTCCGTGTCGTACCCTTCCTGAAGGCACCGTCTTGGAGCCCACGGTCCGTCGTATGCGGCTGCATCTCTTCGTGGTGGCGTGTTCACTGGTGGAGTCCCGGGTGCTTGAGTAGTGCTAGGGGTCGTGTTGCTGCGCTCAGCGCCTATGTATCCCGCCTTGGGTGTGTGCTTGTGTTGTGGTGGTGTGCGTCTGTACCTGGATGTTGTTGGTTGTTGCTTTAATATGATTAGTAAAGTGTGCCCATCTAGTTGATTACTTTTTGGTTTAATATGATTGTCTAGTTGATTACTAGCGAAAAAAAACTTTTGGTTCCCTATGATCGAAATTTTCGTTCACGCACAGTCGTATTTACAGTGTGGTCAATTTGATGGTTGATCAAAGTCAAAGTGGGTGTGGATTCCGGTATGGATTTGAGTTCAATTTTAGATAAGTCCTACCACGCTCAACGGCAAACAGTGGAAATGGTGACCACTTGAACTAGCCAGATACCGATAGCATGCAAACATACATACCCCATGTTTTTTTATTTGACATGACAGCGGTTGACGATTACAACAAGGACAACAAAACAGGGCTGAACAAAGTTTGAAAAAGCAAGTCATTGCAACACAGCAAAACCAGAAATAAAGGACATTTGGAGATACAAAAAACAAGACAATGAATCCCGCCATAGCCATGTTGCATTGTTGTTGCTTACGCTTCTTGTTATCTCGGTCCCAGGCCCAGTTGCACTCTCATCTCTGGGGGCATCTTATCAACACCTTCCCTGTTGAACATACGGAAATTCGGTCGGAGCTTGTAAACATTATTCAGCGGTCCATCTGGAAACGACAGGATTCCATCCAGCGTTATCTCTTCAAGATAGTGAAGGCCCGGTGCAGTGAAAACGCATCCTGCAGGAACCACATCGCCTTCCAGCAGCAAGCGGACAAGGAGATGCATCATTGGGAGAGAGTTCTCCAGTGCATCCCCATGGTTATCTCCTTGGATTTCAGCCAACCAAAGTGTCCGGAGTTTGGTCATCTTGTGCAGGGGACAATCAAGCTTATTCCATTTCTGTCCTTGAGCGGGCTTTACACCAACCAGCGTTTGCAGCTCCCCGAGTTCTTCCTCAAGGGTTTCTGGAAGGGTCAGGCTTTCTGCAAGCACATGCCGGAGTGTCCTTATCTTCCAGAAGCCTTGGTCAATCTTGTCGACTTGAGTGCCCCTTATGTCCAATGTCTGCAGGTTGAGCAGTCTCTTAATGCTGGATGGGAGCTCCGTCAGGTCCTTTGTACCAACACAAAGGTACCGCAATTGCAACAGGTTACCAATCTCTTGAGGCAATTCCTTAGTCCTTGGCCCAAGTACGGTGATTACGCGAAGGAACTTGGAGCCAAGCAGGAAGTTGAGGTCATACCAATCTTTGTTTGCGCCGGTGCTGTCCCTGGTCTCCTCATTTTCCACTTTATCCATGCATACGAAGGAGCGTAGCTTAGTGAACTTGCTGATGAATGTGGTGTATCTGCCTCCGTAGATATCAAAACAGAGGCGGCGCACCGACGGTGCAACAAATGCATCATGTACGTCATGAATCTCAATAAAGCCAGCTTCACGAGCCTCCAACTGCAGGAAACCAAGTAGGCTCTTGTGGACCTTGACGCACCTAATGTCATTCTCGTTATTCATCAATTCTATGCTAACAAGGCATCTCAGGGCCAGTTCCTTAAGGTACTTGTGACACAACTCCTCCATAGTATTTCCCTTTTGCGCCTTGATGAAGCCCTCGCCAATCCACATCCGAACAATCACTTCCACATCCATCACTGTACTTTTTGTGAGAATGGCCAAGTAGAGGAAGCACGATTTGAGGTCACTTGGGAGGTCTTCAAAACTTACCCAGAAGATCCTCTCCATAGATGTGCTGGTGGCCACGTTAGATTGTCCTGCAGCACTCATCTGCCAGTTGATGCCCTTCTCACCGTTCTTGGCTTCTTCCATTCCCGATCCAGGCAAAAGCTCTTGGAGGACTACTTGCCACTGGAGCGGCTTCTCCTTGAATCGGAGAAGTCCAGCCAGAAGCACTATGGACAGAGGATGCCCCCCTGTTATATCATGCACCATTTTTTCATATTTGGTCATGTTTTCCTTTTTGTCTGATAAGTCTTTCCTGAAAGCCCTCGAATGGAACAACTGTCCAGTTTTTTCCTCATCCATACGGGTAACCATGTGAATTCTATTGACGCCATCTTCATTTATGCTATTAGCATGCCATGCTACTTCTTCGCACTCACTGTCCAATAACAGCACCACACTGCTACCTTTCTCATTATCTGGCAGACACATTCTTAGACAGTTGAGCATTGTTCTTGAGGATATGCCAGAAAGAACAATCAGGTACTTCTTATCGGCCAGGAAGCGACATATTTCTCCAGCCATATTAGTGGCTTCCACTGGCCGACCACAATCAGCTGTTTCACTTGGTACTACTGTGTACATTGTTTGGAGAACATTTTCTGGGTCATCAGGTTCCACGGCGGAAAAAAATTGTAAGTTCCCAGCTCCTTATTATTTCCAATTTTTTCATAAAGAGCCCTTCCCAGTGTGCTCTTTCCAACACCACTTTCTCCAAATATGGAGATGAACATCGTCTTCGGATGATCCTCACGGAGCACCAGACTTTCAAGAGACTCCATGACATCATTGTCAAAGCCAACTGCATTCTTTAGATCATCCCACCTGCTCATAGACAATATTTATTAGTGCAAAAATATGATGTTAAGATGCATACAACAAAAAGAACAATCTATGAATTTCTTGTAACATTTACATCAATTTGAAAAAATGGGCTAAGGGATACTACATTATCTTCTTCGATAATGGATCCTTTTATATTGACTCATATATAGTATAACATAAATGAGACATAAAAACAATGAGCACTCATCCGGCCACTACATTGACGTGATGCACACACAACCAACACAAACTCAGACACACAAAGTATCATGAGAGCAACGACATACAACACCAAAAACATGACTAGAAGGAGTAAAAAAGAAAGAAACAAAAAGAGCAACATCGATACATGGCGATGCTGCCCCAACAAAGATGATTCAAGCGTGCACGGTTTCAACATGGACACAACCACGTGAACTAAAAACCGTGCACACACCAGGCAAGTGGCCTAGCTGCCAAGAGTCGTCCGTGGAGTTAACATCTGTCGACACAATGTGATGTCGGTCGCAAATCAATTTGGTGAGAGAAAACTGTACAACAAAAATCCCACATTGGAGATGATGAGGCTATTCACAGAGTTGCATTACACCGACATTGTCGCAATCTACTGCCACAAACTCTGTGGAAGATGCCACGTCCATCCGTACTGCTAGCCAATAACAATGGCAATGCCACCATGCAGAAGCTCCATAATGCTACACCGCAACGATCAATCACAGCTACCCACCACCCCATGCAACCTCCATGCCTTATCCACAAAAATAAGGCACCAAAGAGACATGGAAGTCACGGCTGCAGCACAAGCCACACCTATAATCATGTGGTTGGAGTACAACCCATCTCACCCCCATCACGGACTTTGGTGGGTTGTTGGTGCATTCCAACACTAACCTTGTCCACCTCCCATTATGGCGCGGAAACAAGGGGTATTACAAAACCCAATTAAAATTTCACTCATCTGGCTGCTTCTATCACCACCTCCTCTACCCGAGTGCACCGGCATTTTTGGCACATAGCCTTGTAGAACTTCAGAGGAAGCATCATGGATGTCACAACCAACTGATTTTTGTGGGGTACAATGTTGCTGCTTAGGCTGTCTATGAGCAAGGTTGAGCCATGACTCCCATTGGATGGGTTTACCATGTTAGTTTTGGAGGGCACAACTAAGGTGCATCTGTTATTTTTATTTTTATTTTTGGAACTGCACCTTTTATTGTTTACGCTGTTGTGTTGTGGTGTGGCTTAGTGAGATGAGGATGCACGTCCATCTGTATATTTGAATTCAGCAGTAATCTATGCTACAAGATGTGCTAGTAGCCACTTCATCCGCCCATTGGTTGTACTCCCACCACAATGATATGCCCCTATAGTCTTGGCTATGTGGTGGAATCTACGAGCCGATTGCAGGGAAGGCCAGACTTAGAAAATATACACAAGATTTGGTCTCCGGTCATAGTTTTTCTGTCTTCCTTTCTCATTTTCTAATGGTTTGGCAGTTCAAGGCCCATTTTAACCTCCAATGTTGTTTTTACCCTACTCTCTATGTTGGCCAGTGGCGGATGTGGACTGCTATGAGACTTCATCGGAGACTCTGAGCAGGCTGGGTCAACTTAACTTTCTACTCTGCTTGTGCCCTATGAACGGTGTATTTGTTTTCCAACTTAGCCTATTTGCTTCTAAGGGCATCTCCAACAGATGCCCCAAAAATTAGTTCCCTAAAATGATTTTAGCTAAGGAGAGAAGCTTTTTGGTCACCAGAAAAGTTTTAGTTGTAACAGATGCCATAAAACCAGTGCCCTAAAATTTTGAAAGCAATTGAAACATGAGATCCAACAAGTGGGGCAGGGAGGAAAATCTAATGGTTATGCGATGCCTAACTCAATTGTGGCCAACCAAGGTCACGACGCAGAGGACAGTGGGGATCACGGGGTGTGACCATCTTTGGTAGTGCCACGTCGACCGAGCACCAAAAGAGACCTGGATGGAGCCATGGCTCGGTGTTGGGAGCGCTGGTCGATTGGAGGTCTCTCGATAGCTAATCCACCTTGGCCGTCAATGGTGGTGCAGCGACGACCATTTTCTTCGAGGGATGGGGTAGATGAATGGCCAAAATCGACCGAAATCAGCTCTACGTTTTGAGCTTCGACTGTGGGATGATTCGACAGACATCTAAACTAGGAGGAATATGCGCAGGGGGGTATGGGGTTTACCAACGGAATGGCACCAACAACATGTAGTGGTGAGAATCGTACAACTCCGAGGTGGGGCCGAAGGTCCGTAAAGGTGAAACTTCACTACGGGCGGTTGGGCTCCAGCCGCAGCTCTTTTGGTTTTAGGGAAGCCGTTGGTGGTGTTGCAAATATTCAACACTTATAGGAAAAATTGTGTGCATTTGCAACTTTTTTATGCACCATATAGATACATGGCATGTTTTGGAATAGTTTTTGGTCCAAAATGCCTCAAACGATAAATTTTTTTGGCCACGGCGGGTGTTCTCCAAAAACACCGATATTGCTCAACTGTTTTAGTAGTATAAATGAATCCAAGCCATTGAAATACAAAAAAGAATGAATTGTGCATATAATATTGGAAGGTCCCTATTCCTAACCAATTTAACGTAATGTACCAGATGTACAAACCAATATATAAATACATTGTTCCAAAATTTAAATGATATTAGGCAAAAATCACAGAATGGGGCAGGTACGTTCATGGAGCGAATGGGCATGTTAGTGGACATAGTTTGTGAGCACCGGATCACATGCGCCCTTTACTAAAGTAAAATCAAAACAACTACTAAAACTATTCAAAATTTCTTTTTTTTGGAACAAACATAGATATGTGTTTCACGTGCGTGCAAAATTTCATGATAAAATTACATTTCTGGAGGTTTAGAAAAAATCAGTCCTCAAAAAGGACTTTTGTTGGAAGCATTTTGGGTCATGGATTTATTTTTCAGACCTCCATGAATGTCAGTCTGCCATGAAAATTTGCACACATGTAGAATAGTTGTCACAAAATTCAGTTCATTTTTTTCCAGATCTTAAATGGTGTGTGTGAGCTTGTGCTCACAAGAGTACTTTCTCCTGTAAGTACGGTAATTCCATGAAACCCTACCAGCTGCACGGGCTGCATCTACGTATAATTTAAAATATATACTATTCCAAATATAATATCACTGTTTTATTGCAAAATATTATATTGTTTTTTAGAGTCACGCGATATAGGATTTCCTCTTGAGAAACTCTAACATTATTTCCTTAACTTTGATAGAAATTAAACGAAATCAAATTTTGATAAGATTTAATTTGGTTGAATTTGAATCATGGATGCAAAAATCTTGTTTGTCTACCACATGGAATTGTAAAAAGAACTGAAATTCCATAAAAATTCTATGGAATGAAGTTTCATATTTAATCTTGTTTGGTTGAATTTGAATCCTGAATTCAAAAATCTTGTTTGTCCTCCTTTTTGCAGTGGAATTGTTTTCTGGCATAGTACAAGTTATATGGAGTCTGAGATCCAATTCAAAATGGATTTGCTACAGGAATTCAAAATGAATTTCAAGCTTCATATGTACCCGCTCTGTGCCAAACAGGTTGTAAAAGAAAATAAATGAGTTATCAAATTCATATGTACCTGCTATGTGCCAACATATGAGAAGCTCGATAGGGTTTTCATGGATACCGAAGGAGAGCTAAAATTTCCTCTAGTACACGCCCAAGAG
This sequence comes from Triticum dicoccoides, assembly GCF_002162155.2. NCBI lineage: Eukaryota > Viridiplantae > Streptophyta > Magnoliopsida > Poales > Poaceae > Triticum > Triticum dicoccoides. The sequence continues at coordinate 843,257,955 of NC_041385.1, read as the reverse complement.
CGTATCGAGGCACTATCGGATCATGCACTAATCATTATTGATTCTAACGTTACGAGCCCATATGCTCGCCGGCCTTTCAAGCTTGAATTGGGATGGTTGCACACGAATGCTTCGTAGACATAATCAAGAATGTATGGGAGAGGCCCGCCATTGGTCGTACACCTATTCAGAGATGGAACTTTAAGATAAGGGACACAACACAATACCTTTCTGGATGGGCGAAACACACTAATGGGATGTAAAAAATGCATGTAACGATTCTCCACCTTTATTTATGACCTCCACAAAATTGCAGATACTCGCATCTTGTCTCAACAAGAGTTTGAATTTAAAAATGAATCCAATGAAAAGATTGCATGTTTGCTGTGAGGAGAGGAAACTAAATATTACCAAAGATCCATAGCCTATTTCATCTTGAAGGGAGATAGTAATACACGATAATTTATTGGTCAGCAATAGTCAGGAAGAACTATATTTTTAGTCTCCCACAAGAAGACGGACGGATCGAATGTCAGGCAGAGCTCAAAAGTTATATTTGCAACTACTAAAAAGCTCTATTTGGGGCGCCCGTTGAGGGGCATTTAACCCTTGACGAGGCCCAAACTGATGATATTTCAGAAGTAATGACAGAAGGGAATGATATCCTCATGGCACCTTTCTCTGAAGAGGAGGTGTGAGTTGTGGTGTTCCAAATGGAACATAACAAAGCTCTAGGCTCTGATGTCTTACGGTAGAATTCAATCAAAATTTTTTGGATTTCAACAAGTCCGACCTATTGGAGTTGTTCAATGATCTTTATGCTGACCAATTTGACCTATTCAGGCTTAATTTTGGCGAGATACTTTCATTGCCAAAATTTAAGGAGGCTGAGCAGATCACGCAATATAGACCCATATGTTTCCTTAATGTTAGCTTCAAGATTTTCACCAACGTAGCCAATAATAGGCTCAAAACGGTTGTAGACCATGTTGTCCGACCATATCAAACGGTTTTCATGCAAATAAAGATACTCAACAAAGTAGTAATCCTACATGAGATCATTCGTGATATGGATCGGGAGAAATATGAGTGGAGTACTTTTCAAGATTGACTTTGAGAAGGCCTATGAGAAGCTCAAATGGTCATTCTTTCAACAAGCCCTGGGAATTAAAGGATTCTCGATAAATAGCGCTAGTGGATCCAAAATTTCGTCACTTGAGGTAGTGTGGCTATCAAAGTCAATGTTAATGTAGGCCATTAATTTCAGACAAAAAAGGACTACGTCAGGGTGACCCCATGTCTCCAATGTTATTTAAAATTGTTGCTGAGATGTTAGCTATTCTGATTGATCGCTCCAAGCAGGATGTACAGATTGCATGACATAATGCCACACCTTGTGGATGGTGGCCTCCCTGTTCTTCAATATGCCTTTGATACAATTTAATTTATGGAACATTACTTGATTAAGGCTCAAAAGTTGAAACTCTTTCTTTTAGTGTGTGAGCAAATGTCGGGTCTTAAATTAACTTCTATAAAAGTGAATTGTTTTTCTTTGGAGAGGCCAGTGTGGCGAAGGCTGATTACGCTTGCTAGTTTGCTTGTGCGCAAGGCCAATTCCTGATTAAATATTTGGGAATTCTAATTCATTATCGACATCTCACTAATGCGGAGTGCAGCCATGTGGAGGAATGCTTAGGTAGAGCCAAGTGGAAAGGTAAGTTGTGAAGGAAATATGCCTAGAGGCAATAATAAAGTTATTATTTATTTCCTTATTTCATGATAAATGTTTATTATTCATGCTAGAATTGTATTAACCGGAAACATGATACATGTGTGAATACATAGACAAACATATAGTCACTAGTATGCCTCTACTTGACTAGCTCATTAATCAAAGATGGTTATGTTTCCTAACCATAGACATGTGTTGTTATTTGATTAATGGGATCACATCATTAGGAGAATGATGTGATTGACATGACCCATTCCGTTAGCCTAGCACTTGATCGTTTAGTATATTGCTATTGCTTTCTTCATGACTTATACATGTTCCTATAACTATGAGATTATGCAACTCCCGTTTACCGGAGGAACACTTTGGGTGCTACCAAACGTCACAACGTAACTGGGTGATTATAAAGGAGTACTACAGGTGTCTCCAAAGGTACATGTTGGGTTGGCGTATTTCGAGATTAGGTTTTGTCACTCCGATTGTCGGAGAGGTATCTCTGGGCCCTCTCGGTAATGCACATCACTATAAGCCTTGCAAGCAATGTAGCTAATGAGTTAGTTACGGAATGATGCATTACGTAAACGAGTAAAGAGACTTGCCAGTAACGAGATTGAACTAGGTATTGGATACCGATGATCGAATCTCGGGCAAGTAACATACCGATGACAAAGGGAACAACGTATGTTGTTATGCGGTTTGACCGATAAAGATCTTCGTAGAATATGTAGGAGCCAATATAGGCATCCAGGTCCCGCTATTGGTTATTGACCGAGAATATTTCTAGGTCATGTCTACATAGTTCTCGAACCCGTAGGGTCCGCACGCTTAAGGTTTCGATGACAGTTATATTATGAGTTTATGAGTTTTGATGTACCGAAGGAGTTCGGAGTCCCGGATGAGATCGGGGACATGACAAGGAGTCTCGAAATGGTCGAGACGTAAAGATCGATATATTGGACGACTATATTCGGAGTTCGGAAAGGTTCCGAATGATTCGGGTATTTTTCGAAGTACCGGAGAGTTACGGGAATTCGCCGGGGAGAAGTATTGGGCCTTATTGGGCCCTGCGGGAAAGAGAGAGGGGCTGCCTAGGGCAGGCTGCGCGCCCCCCCATGGCCTAGTCCGAATTGGACTAGGGGGAGGGGCCGCACCCCTTCCTTCCTTCCCTTCTCTCTTCCCCTTCCTTGTCTCCTACTCCTAATACATGGAAGGACTCCTAGTTGGACTAGAAAAGGGGGAATCCTACTCCCGGTGGGAGTAGGACTCCCCATGGCGCGCCCCTCCTAGGGACGGCCTCCTCCTCCCTCCCTCCTTTATATACGGGGGCAGGGGGCACCCCATGGACAGATAAGTTGATCTACGGATCGTTCCTTAGCCGTGTGCGGTGCCCCCCTCCACCATATTCCACTTCGGTCATATCGTCGCGGAGCTTAGGCGAAGCCCTGCGCCGGTGGAGCATCATCATCATCACCACGCCGTCGTGCTGACGGAACTCATCCCCGACGCTTTGCTGGATCTGAGCCCAGGGATCGTCATCGAGGTGAACGTGTGCTGAACTCGGAGGTGCCGTGCGTTCGGTACTTGGATCGGTCGGATCGTGAAGACGTACGACTACATCAACCGCGTTGTTATAACGCTTCCGCTTACGGTCTACGAGGGTACGTGGACATACACTCTCCCCTCTCGTTGCTATGCCATCACCATGATCTTGCGTGTGCGTAGGAAATTTTTGAAATTACTACGTTCCCCAACAGTGGCATCCGAGCCTGGTTTTATGCGTTGATGTCATATGCACGAGTAGAACACAAGTGAGTTGTGGGCGATATAAGTCATACTGCTTACCAGCATGTCATACTTTGGTTCGGCGGTATTGTGAGATGAAGCGGCCCGGACCGACATTACGCGTACGCTTACGCGAGACTGGTTTCACCGCTTCGAGCACTCGTTGCTTAAAGGTGACCGGCGGGTGTCTGTCTCTCTCACTTTAGTTGAACCGAGTGTGGCTACGCCCGGTCCTTGCGAAGGTTAAAACAGTACGAACTTGACAAACTATCATTGTGGTTTTGATGCGTAGGTAAGAACGGTTCTTGCTCAGCCCGTAGCAGCCACGTAAAACTTGCAACAACAAAGTAGAGGACGTCTAACTTATTTTTGCAGGGCATGTTGTGATGTGATATGGTCAAGACGTGATGCTATATTTTATTGTATGAGATGATCATGTTTTGTAACCGAGTTATCGGCAACTGGCAGGAGCCATATGGTTGTCGCTTTATTGTATGAAATGCAAACGCCATGTAATTGCTTTACTTTATCACTAAGTAGTAGCGATAGTCGTAGAAGCAATAGTTAGCAAGACGACAACGATGCTACGATGGAGATCAAGGTGTCGCGCCGGTGACGATGTGTGCTTCGGAGATGGAGATCACAAGCACAAGATGATGATGGCCATATCATATCACTTATATTGATTGCATGTGATGTTTATCCTTTATGCATCTTATCTTGCTTTGTTTGACGGTAGCATTTTAAGATGATCTCTCACTAAAATTATCAAGAAGTGTTCTCCCTGAGTATGCACCGTTGCGAAAGTTCTTTGTGCTGAGACACCACGTGATGATCGGGTGTGATAGGCTCTACGTTCAAATACAACGGGTGCAAAACAGTTGCACACGCGGAATACTCAGGTTAAACTTGACGAGCCTAGCATATAACAGATATGGCCTCGGAACACGGAGACCGAAAGGTCGAGCGTGAATCATATAGTAGATATGATCAACATATTGATGTTCACCGTTGAAACTACTCCATCTCACGTGACGATCAGACATGGTTTAGTTGATATGGATCACGTAATCACTTAGAAGATTAGAGGGATGTCTATCTAAGTGGGAGTTCTTAAGTAATATGATTAATTGAACTTTAATTTAATCATGAACTTAGTCCTGGTAGTATTTTGCAAATTATGTTGTAGATCAATAGCTCGCGTTGTTGCTTCCCTATGTTTTTGCTTCCCTATGTTTTTATATGTGTTCCTAGAGAAAATTGTATTATGTTAGTAGCAATGATGCGGATTGGATCCATGATCTGAGGTTTATCCTCATTGCTGCACAGAAGAATTATGTCCTTGATGCACCGCTAGGTGACACATCTATTGCAGGAGCAGATGCAGACGTTATGAACGTTTGGCTAGCTCAATATGATGACTACTTGATAGTTTAGTGCACCATGCTTAACGGCTTAGAATCGGGACTTCAAAGATGTTTTGAACGTCATGGACCATATGAGATATTCCAGGAATTGAAGTTAATATTTCAAGCAGATACCCGAGTTGAGAGGTATGAAGTCTCCAGCAAGTTCTATAGCTAAAAGATGGAGGAGAATCGCTCAACTAGTGAGCATGTGCTCAGATTGTCTGGGTCCTTCAATCGCTTGAATCAAGTGGGAGTTAATCTTCCAGATAAGATAGTGATTGACAGAATTCTCTAGTCACCATCACCAAGTTAGTAGAACTTCGTGATGAACTATAATATGCAAGGGATGACAAAAGTAATTCCCAAGCTCTTCGTGATGCTGAAATCGACGAAGGTAGAAATCAAGAAAAGAGCATCAAGTGTTGATGGTAGACAAGACCACTAGTTTCAAGAAAAGGGCAAAAGGAAGAAGGGGAACTTCAAGAAGAACGGCAAGCAAGTTGCTGCTCAAGTGAAGAAACCCAAGTCTGGTCCTTAGCCTGAGACTAAGTGCTTCTACTGCAAAGGGATTGGTCACTGGAAGCGGAACTACCCCAAGTATTTGGTGGATAAGAAAGGATGGCAAAGTAAAAAAGGTATATTTGATATACATGTTATTGATGTGTACTTTACTAGTGTTCATAGCAACCCCTCAGTATTTGGTACTAGTTCAGTTGCTAAGATTAGTAACTCGAAACGGGAGTTGCAGAATGAACAGAGACTAGTTAAGGGTGAAGTGACGATGAGAGTTGGAAGTAGTTCCAAGATTGATATGATCATCATCGCACACTCCCTATACTTTCGGGATTAGTGTGGAACCTAAATACGTGTTATTTGGTGTTGAGCATAAATATGATTTGATCATGTTTATTGCAATACGGTTATTCATTTAAGTAAGAGAATAAATTGTTGTTCTGTTTACATGAATAAAACCTTATATGGTTACACACCCAATGAAAATGGTTCATTGGATCTCGATCATAGTGATACACATATTCATAATATTGAAACCAAAAGATGCAAAGTTAATAATGATAGTGCAACTTATTTGTGGCACTGCCGTTTAGGTCATATTGGTGTAAAGCGCATGAAGAAACTCCATGCTGATGGACTTTTGGAATCACTTGATTATGAATCATTTGATGCTTGCGAACGGTGCCTTTTGGGAAAGATGACTAAAACTCCGTTCTCCGGAACAATGGAACAAGCTACTGACTTATTGGAAATAATACATACCGATGTATGCGATCCAATGAGTGTTGATGCTCGTGGCAAGTATCGTTATTTTCTGACCTTCACAAGCTGATTTGAGCAGATATGGGTATATCTACTTGATGAAACATAAGTCTGAAATAATTGAAAAGTTCAAAGAATTTCAGAGTGAAGTGGAAAATCATCGTAACAAGAAAATAAAGTTTCTGCGATCTGATCATGGAGATGAATATTTGAGTTACGAGTTTGGTCTTCATTTGAAATAATGTGAAATAGTTTCGCAACTCACGCCATATGGAACACCACAACATAATGGTGTGTCCGAAAGTCGTAACCGCACTTTATTGGATATGGTGCGATCTATGATGTCTCTTATCGGTTTACCACTATCATTTTGGGGTTATGCATTAGAGACAACTGCATTCACGTTTAATAGGGCACCATCTAAATCCGTTGAGATGACACCGTATGAACTATGGTTTAACAGTAAACCTAAGCTGTCGTTTCTTAAAGTTTGGAGTTGTGATGCTTATGTGAAAAAGTTTTCACCTGATAAGCTCGAACCCAAATCGGAGAAGTGCGTCTTCATAGAATACCCAAAGGTAACTATTGGGTACACCTTCTATCACAGATCCGAAGGCAAGTTTTTCGTTGCTAAGATGGATCCTTTCTAGAGAAGAAGTTTCTCTCGAAAGAAGTGAGTGGGAGGAAAGTAGAAATTGATGAGGTAATTGTACCTTCTCCCTTATTGGAAAGTAGTTCATCACAGAAATAAGTTCCAGTGATTCCTACACCAATTAGTGAGGAAGTTAATGACGATGATCATGAAACTTCATATCAAGTTGCTACCAAACCTCGTAGGTCTTCCAGAGTAAGATCCGCACCAGAGTGGTACGGTAATCATATTCTGGAATTCATGTTACTAGACCATGATGAACCTACGAACTATGAGGAAGCGATGATGAGCCCAGATTCCGCGAAATGGCTTGAGGCCATGAAATCTGAGATAGGATCCATGTATGAGAACAAAGTATGGACTTTGATTGACTTGCTCGATGATCAGCAAGCCATGTTAAATAAATGGATCTTCAAGAGGAAGACGAACACTGATAGTAGTGTTACTATCTACAAAGCTCGACTTGTCACAAAAAGGTTTTCGACAAGTTCAAGGTGTTGACTACAATGAGATTTTCTCAACTGTAGCGATGCTTAAGTCTGTCCGAATCATGTTAGAAATTGCCACATTTTATGAAATCTGGCAAATGGATGTCAAAACTACATTCTTTAATGGATTTATTAAAGAAGAGTTGTATATGATGCAACCATAAGGTTTTGTCAATCCTAAAGGAGCTAACAAAATGTGCAAGCTTCAGCGATCCATCTATGGACTAGTGCAAGCATCTCGGAGTTGGAATAAACGCTTTGATAGTGTGATCAAAGCATATGGTTTTATACAGACTTTTGGAGAAGCCTGTATTTACAAGAAAGTGAGTGGGAGCACTACAACATTTCTGATAAGTATATGTGAATGACATATTGTTGATCGGAAATAATGTAGAATTATTCTGCAAAGCATAAAGGAGTATTTGAAAGGAGTTTTTCAAAGAAGGACCTCGGTGAAGCTGCTTACATATTGAGCATCAAGATCTATAGAGATAGATCAAGACGCTTGATAAGTTTTTCAATAAGTACATACCTTGTCAAGATTTTGAAGTAGTTCAAAATGGAACAGTCAAAGAAAAGTTCTTGCCTGTGTTGCAAAACGTGTGAAATTGAGTAAGACTCAAATCCCGACCACGGCAGAAAATAGAAAAGAGAATGAAAGTCATTCCCTATGCCTCAGTCATAGGTTCTATAAAGTATGCTATGCTATGTACCAGACCTATTGTATACCTTGGTCAAGAACACGGCAGAAAATAGAAAAGAGAATGAAATTTGGCAAGGGAGTACAATAGTGATCTAGGAGTAGATCACTGGACATTGGTCAAGAACATCCTTAGTGAGGACTAAGGAAATATTTCTCGATTATGGAGGTGATAAAAGAGCCCGTCGTAAAGAGTTACATCGGTGCAAGCTTTTACACTGATCCAGATGACTCTAGGTCTCAATCTGGATACATATTGAAAGTGGGAGCAGTTAGCTAGAGTAGCACCGTACAGAGCATTGTAGACATAGAATATTTGCAAAATACATACGGCTCTGAATGTGACAGACCCGTTGACTAAGCTTCTCTCACGAGCAAAACATGATCATACCTTAGTACTCTTTGGGTGTTAATCACATAGCGATGTGAACTAGATTATTGACTCTAGTAAACCCTTTGGGTGTTGGTCACATGACGATGTGAACTATGGGTGTTAATCACATACAGATGTGAATATTAGTGTTGAATCACATGATGATGTGAACTAGATTATTGACTCTAGTGCAAGTGGGAGACTGAAGGAAATATGCCCTAGAGGCAATAATAAAGTTATTATTTATTTCCTTATTTCATGATAAATATTTATTATTCATGCTAGAATTGTATTAACCGGAAACATGATACATGTGTGAATACATAGACAAACATATAGTCACTAGTATGCCTCTACTTGACTAGCTCATTAATCAAAGATGGTTATGTTTCCTAACCATAGACATGTGTTGTTATTTGATTAATGGGATCACATCATTAGGAGAATGATGTGATTGACATGACCCATTCCGTTAGCCTAGCACTTGATCGTTTAGTATATTGCTATTGCTTTCTTCATGACTTATACATGTTCCTATAACTATGAGATTATGCAACTCCCGTTTACCGGAGGAACACTTTGGGTGCTACCAAACGTCACAACGTAACTGGGTGATTATAAAGGAGTACTACAGGTGTCTCCAAAGGTACATGTTGGGTTGGCGTATTTCGAGATTAGGTTTTGTCACTCCGATTGTCGGAGAGATATCTCTGGGCCCTCTCGGTAATGCACATCACTATAAGCCTTGCAACAATGTAGCTAATGAGTTAGTTACGGAATGATGCATTACGTAAACGAGTAAAGAGACTTGCCAGTAACGAGATTGAACTAGGTATTGGATACCGACGATCGAATCTCGGGCAAGTAACATACCGATGACAAAGGGAACAACGTATGTTGTTATGCGGTTTGACCGATAAAGATCTTCGTAGAATATGTAGGAGCCAATATGGGCATCCAGGTCCCGCTATTGGTTATTGACCGAGAATATTTCTAGGTCATGTCTACATAGTTCTCGAACCCGTAGGGTCCGCACGCTTAAGGTTTCGATGCAGTTATATTATGAGTTTATGAGTTTTGATGTATCGAAGGAGTTCGGAGTCCCGGATGAGATCGGGGACATGACAAGGAGTCTCGAAATGGTCGAGACGTAAAGATCGATATATTGGACGACTATATTCGGAGTTCGGAAAGGTTCCGAATGATTCGGGTATTTTTCGGAGTACCGGAGAGTTACGGGAATTCGCCGGGTAGAAGTATTGGGCCTTATTGGGCCCTGCGGGAAAGAGAGAGGGGCTGCCTAGGGCAGGCTGCGCGCCCCCCCATGGCCTAGTCCGAATTGGACTAGGGGGAGGGGCCGCACCCCTTCCTTCCTTCCCTTCTCTCTTCCCCTTCCTTGTCTCCTACTCCTAATACATGGAAGGACTCCTAGTTGGACTAGAAAAGGGGGAATCCTACTCCCGGTGGGAGTAGGACTCCCCATGGCGCGCCCCTCCTAGGGCCGGCCTCCTCCTCCCTCCCTCCTTTATACGGGAGCAGGGGGCACCCCATGGACAGACAAGTTGATCTACGGATCGTTCCTTAGCCGTGTGCGGTGCCCCCCTCCACCATATTCCACTTCGGTCATATCGTCGCGGAGCTTAGGCGAAGCCCTGCGCCGGTGGAGCATCATCATCGTCACCACGCCGTCGTGCTGACGGAACTCATCCCCGACGCTTTGCTGGATCGGAGCCCGGGGATCGTCATCGAGCTGAACGTGTGCTGAACTCGGAGGTGCCATGCGTTCGGTACTTGGATCGGTCGGATCATGAAGACGTACGACTACATCAACCGCGTTGTTATAACGCTTCCGCTTACGGTCTACGAGGGTACGTGGACATACACTCTCCCCTCTCGTTGCTATGCCATCACCATGATCTTGCGTGTGCGTAGGAAATATTTTGAAATTACTACGTTCCCCAACAAGTTGCTCTCTATTGGGAGACAGTTGGTCTTGTTCTATTCTGTCCTCAACAAAATGTCTCTCTATATGCTTTATTTTTTTCCAACTCCCAAAAAGGTCTTGCAAAGGCTGGATTATTTCATATCCAGATTCTATTGGTAAGGAGATAGTGAAAATAAAAAAGTACAGGTTGGCTAAATGCAGCATGGTTTGTAGGCCGAAAGACAAGGTGGCCTTGGCATTCATGATCGATATGGCAATAATGATGTCTTAGTTTGTAAATGATGTTCAAACTATTTAATGAGGATGACGTTTGGCAAACCCTGCTGCATAATAAGTATCCAGAGAAAGCGGTTGTGTCTTACGCCTATTGGAATGCTGGTGACTCACACTTTTGGTCTAGTCTAATGGCGGCAAATAAACATCTTTCCTGCTTTGGATCCTTCACATAAAAAGACGGCTCGAAGATTCGATACCGAGAGGACACTTTCCCAGGGAATGCCAGGCTTCGACAATAATAGATAGCTTTGTATCAGATTGTGCACAATAAGAATGATACTCTTGCACAGATGCTCGGTTCATTCCCCCGGATATTTTCTTCAGGTGGGATCTGATTGGTCGGTGTCTTATGTCATGGCAAAATCTTTTGTCCCGATCGGGTTCAAGTAACCCGACACAAGGACATGATCCGTTTCACTGGAACCTTACAACATCTGGGTTCTTCATGGTCGACTCTATGTACCATGCACTTAGACATTCAGAGGTCCCAGTGAATAGTAACAACAAAGTTTGGAAGTTGAAAATTCC
>NC_041385.1:843228070-843246532 GCF_002162155.2 Triticum dicoccoides | reverse complement strand
TCATCGGTTGGAATTGGCAAGGAAACAAGATGTGTAGCTTTTGTAGTCATAATGAGAAAATCAAGCATTTCTTTTTCTACGTGGCCAGTCATCCAAATAGCATTCAATCTATATCCGTTCACAAGTGTTGCAAATATTTTTGGTCACTCATTGGATGGTATTCCAAATAGATTTACAACGCTAATATGGGTGGAAGGCTATGCCTAATTATGGCCCCTTTGGCTATGAAGAAATTATCTGGTTTTTAGTGACAAAAACTCTTCGCCGTTGCAGTTAATTTTTCGTTGTACACACTCGCTTCATACCTGCTCTAGGTTACACCGAATGGAGTACCAACCAGTGTTAAAGGCGGTGTGTACGTGGTTGGAGCGGATAGCCAAGGAGGTTTTTTACGCAACATGGATGGCAGCATAATCTCCGAATTGGTCCACTATCGCCTTTGACATAGGCATAATGTCAGTCATATATGACTCTATTCTTGTCGATATGTCTTTTTTATTCTCTTTTAATTTGTCGGACCGTTGGTGTTTGGCTATGTGTATCTAAGTCGTGTAGAGGCTGAGTGTTGTTCATCATGTTTGCATCCGCTTCGTGCTACGTTTTGTGTTAATAAAAACGTTCTTGGTGGGAAACCATGTACGATTTTGATGTGCACTCAACTCCAAAGAGTTTCTAGCTCACGGTGGTTACCGAGAATTATGTTCATGTTTGTGACAACAAAGAAAGCTAGTGGTATTTGCTATGCTTTGATGTACAACCAGACTAATTCTATTATTTCCTCTCGTGTTTTGGTTCCTTCCACATTGAACATGTGTTGACTTTATGCTTGTGTGTCTTTTATCAATCATCATCAATACTAACTCCGTACTTCTATGTAAGGTGTATTATTTTTGGCACGGTGACCAAGGCACATAATTATAGACAAGTTAGGACGAAATTACCCTTGGCAATTTTTTTGTTAGTGACATGTAAATCAATTAGTCCAGGAAACTAAGAGATATATGCAATCAGCAGAGAGATACTTTCCTTCTTTTGCTACAAGAAAAGATACAGACAATTAGGAGATAGATGCTTTTCTTTTTTCTGAAGGGCTAACATGGGAATTACGAGGAACTCGAAGAAATGCACCTTATATTTTGGAATTTTATCAAAAACGAATACACCTTATATAAAGTAATGGATGGAGTAAAGTGAAATAGTGCTTCTAGCGATACATCATTAAAATTGCCTCTAAAATTGTAAAATATTACGCATCAATGCCACCTATAAGTGAGAAAAACGTTTTGCAGGAAATCCCCCGCCTGGATAGGCCCATGCAGTAGAGTCCTCCTATACTACACTTTGTGTGCCGGAGAATAGACAACACGCCTGTTTGGTCCGGCCCATGTGCGGAAGGCTTCTTCGGTAATTTTTTTTATTTTTCTTTTATCTGTTTGTTTTTTTCCACTTAAAATAATTTGGGACTTCAAAAAACTTCGGACATTTTAAAAAACTGAGCTTTTGAAATAAAATATTCAAGAGAACATAAAATATTTGTGAATTCAAAAATGCTCGGAAATTTTTGCAAATGTTAGAATATTAAAAAAATGTTATTTTAAAAAATATTTTTTCATAAAATTAAAAACGAAGTCCAATGATTTTGAAAAAAGTCTGTGTATTAAAAATTGTTAATAAAATTGAACAAAATGTTTCCTAATTCAAAAATGTGGATGAAATTTAGAAAATGTCCTAAAAAATTAAAAACAGTTCATGAGTTACAAAAGAGTTTCTTGATTTGTAAAACTAGTCATGAACCCGTGCATTAGCACGGGCTAGAGAATTGTCTATCTGAACATTATTGTCCAATTTCATATTATTTTTATCATGACTTTTTTTAAAGAGAATCGATGTTGTATACAAATAAACATTGTAGAGCTTATATTATAGTAGAATGTGGTGCACATTTTAAGTTTTATACTAAAACGCCGATTATATTATTCTAGAATTGATACAGAGTTTGCACCCAAAAATTATAAATCTGTAGATGTATATTTAAGTATTTTGTTCCCTTTAAGATTAAAATCTGAAATATAAGATCCCCTTGAAATGAAATTGGCAACTACTCCCTGCGCTCCTAAATAGAAGCCGTTTTAGTGATTCCAATACGTACTACATATGGAGCAAAATGAGTGAATCTACACTCTGAAATACATCTATATACATTCATATGTAGTCCATATTGAAATATTTACAAAGGCTTATATTTATATACAGATGGAGTACAATGGATTTTTGACAAATAATATCTCAACACATATGATGTGTGCATGGAAATCCTAATATATTTATATTGATCGAACCTTACCGTAGAAAATATTAATTAATGTCCACCTTGGATCAGCATCAAGATTAAACATGTTTTGTTAACATACTACTATAAAGGTACTCAGCCATTTACTTGAATTTACCCTCAAAACATATTACATAAACTCAAATGATCAGAAATGGTGCCTAGTGTTGTTGAAATATAATTCTATAGACTACTATTAGCTGGATATGTGTTTCATTTGGTGCTAGACTCCTTTGCCTAAGCATGTATGGGTTGGCCTTTGTCGGTCTACATATGTACCATTACAACAATGCTATTTTTCTCACTTACATAATCTCCATTCCTTCTTTGTGCATTGGATAGTAGTCCTTATTTAAATTTATTATTAAATACAATCTCATACTTCATTCAGGATGTATCTATCGTGTATCAAATTAAATAGTGGAGTATATCATCACAACACTTTTAAAAACCGGTAAGATTCAATTTTAAAGGATGTTTTCTTGGTTACGTTACAGTTAGGTAATTTCACATATTTATTAATATTCCCCGGGTCTTTATTTCATAAGGTAGGATTGAATTTATTTTCAGTGAGGCATTGAGTCTCACCTTTTAAAACATAATGCTTGGGAAGTATTTATTTGTACGTGTTCTTCTCATTTTTTCTAAGGAACACCAGCATTTGTATGTGTCCTTCCCAATTTTGAAGGGAACATGTACATATTCTTTTGCATGTGGTAATAACTGGGACGTGGACACATATTTTTTTTAGATTAGACTTCTTTCTGTACGGTGGGGCTATTCTTTTAGGTGAAACGTAGGCGTTGAGGACTCTTTAATGACCTCTCTTCTTTTTCCATCGCAAAGGAAGGCACATGGTTTTGTGTAAGTTGAAACATAACGTGGTTGCTCAGGATTGTTCCAAGCACGCTTGTTGGTTTTTTTGCAAATAATGTACGTGTTGGTTTAATCTGTTTTATTTACGTGCTAGTTTTTCTATAAAAAAATCTTGTCCGTAAGTCTAATAGATTTTGACCATTAAATCACTGTATGTATTGTTTTTCCATTGCAAAGAGAGAAGGCCCGTGGACTTAATCTATTGGTTGAAACTGAATCATGAGTACATGGAATTCGTATAAGTTGAAACTCTTTTTTTAGGGAAATGTAGGCGTTGAGGACTCTTTGATATAGATTTTTTTTCCAACACAAATGAAGGCACGTGGATTTTGAAGCTTAACGTGATTGCTGAGAACTCTAATATGTACGTGCTGGTTTCAACCTTTTGATGTACGCGCTATTTTTTCTGATGAATCTTTTATAGGGTCTTCTAATATATCCTGACCATTAATTTTTAATCTAATGGCTGCATTAATCTTGCTGATGAGGATTAATTTAAAGACTCGTATGGTGCCTCCAATTAGTAAATATAAGATTTTTGGTAATTCAAATAATGTTCATGCATTTCAAAAAATGTTCGTGAATTTTAAAAAAAGTCCACCAATCAGAAATGTTCATCTATTCTAGACTTGTTCGCCTATTTAAAAGAAAATGTTCCCATATTTATCAAAATATTCACGAATGATCGAAGGTATGTAGTTAAATAGTAGTGTTTGTGAGTCTTTGTGACTATATACGCGCGTGAATTTTGATGAATTAACTACCGGGGTAGATCAAAATATTATTGTATTTTTTAAACCGTATCTTGAAATTCAAAACAATTCTTTGAATTTCTAAGTTTTTTGACAACCACGCTTTTTTTTGAAAACATGAACATTGCTTGTGAATATATCTTAAAAAGGGTACATTTTCTTGCATTTGTGAACTAATTTTCAAAATCATGCGATGAGATGTTAAGAAAATATGGTCATACCTATTGGAGATTATGATTTATTTTTTCTTGCAATGGGTCCTTTTGGTAGTTATTATAAAATTAGTAAATGCTGTTTGGGAAAATAAGATTATGATAATCCACCACATTGCCTAACCGAGTCTTACTCAAACTTTTAAAATATTCATGTACAAATATGTATTATAAACTTAGGTCGGATCAGTGAAAACCATCTGTGTACATCTTTTAAAAATAACTTTATAATACGAGTTTGTATTAGACTTTACAACTATATTATAATCTCTACTGCTATTAAATGAGTAAACATTATATTTTTCAAAATGGACCCCGCCAAACGTACACACAACAATACAAAGCAATTAAAGTCTTATGATGCCCACTCATTTGGATCTAACCATTAAGATAACAACTAGCCCTCATCAAAAGTAAATTTAGCAATTTAAGGGGTGGACGAGAACCCTGTCATTTACGATCGCCACTGAAACTCACGTGACTTGCCTTCCTACCTTACACCTTCCTTCCCATCGCTTCCCTCCGTGCACCGCCCCAACCGGTGCCGCCGTGCCCGCAACGCCTCGCACTGGTGCCGCCCCGCCACCACTCACTGGACCCAGCCCGTCCCACACCACCACCTTGCCGCCCCCACTCACCTCACAGCCGCCTCGCTGCCCAGCCTCACACCTGCGCTGTCCCCCCACCATCTTACCTACCTTGCGCCGGCGCCTGACACGTAAGCCAACCATCACCGTAGACCTCTGTACTAGGACACCCCCCCTACGGCGGCGCCCCCTCCGCATCGGTGCCGCACGGGCAGATGGATCTGGTCGACTTCATCGTCTAGAGTGGCGTCGAGTGGCTCAACTAGGACCCCCTCAAAATATCTCTGACGTGCAGCGAGGCGAGGTGATCGTCCTCTATGCGTCATGTGCAACACTCCCTCTCCCACTTCTCCATGCCCTATTATTGAGATGATCCAAGTGTCCTTTTAGTTTGTAGGTGTTTTTAAGTTTCTATATGTTGATAATTTCTTGCGTCACAGGAGCTTGACGGCAGCACGCCTCACCAGATATTTTGCCCCAAAATCTCAAGGATTTCTTCCCCCAAAAATATTAGATAGTGTGGCCATTGTATAATATTTGCACAAAACTTCATTTCCCGTCAGCAATTCTATTCTTCCACCCTGCAGATTGTTCTTATAAGTTGTATAACATTAGTAGGAGTACAACAGAAGGGAACTGGCAGAGAGGGAATGACCGAGGCAGGTCTAAGCATGTTCCTTATTCTTCTATCTCCTATTTATTTCATGGTATGAGATTTGGATGCGAAAATAATACAAGTAATTGCACCAACATAAATGTGTGTAATCATGTGTCATATGTATGTGCTTGTGGGATTGGTTGGTCGGCACTAGAAGTTTATTTTACCTGACCTAATGAAATTTACACACAATGATATCATGTGTTGATTTTTTACTTCAACATCCGCATCATCCAAATTGCTAAGTATAACATCCGCGAAAAGTTGCTACCCTCTAACTTGAAATTGGCAAAATCGAAAACATATTTGTAAGAAAACAACGGGATCATATGACAAGCTTGCTACCTTGATTTGCATGAAATTTATACAATAGATGGTGTGTCGAACATCAAAATCTGCTTTTTGAAAAGGTTCTTGCAAATCCAATTTTACCGCTCTACATTCATGAAAATTTATGAAATTGGCAATTGTTTAAATTTTCTTCCAGACGCTCTGAATTATGAAATTTATGAATTGGACAGTCTTTAAACACGATAATAAGAAATTGCATTCCTTTTTTAATATATTTTAAATATGTTAATATTGTTGGATGAGGTTGAAGTCAGTGATGTATGGTTTCAATGTGGGAAAACCGGAAGAGAGAAAACCATCACTATGGAAGGTGTTCCAGATAATAGGTGTGTTAGTTATAGGGCTCTCGAAGAACGGTTCATGATGTTAGAGTACAGAAGCTCATTTGCTCTAAAAAACATCTGGTGCTAGTATCTTGGAAGTTGATAATGAAAAACTGGGGCCTTTTTTATGACAACTCTGAGCAAACATAAAAAAGGTACATCTCTTTTCTTCTCATTTATCCGGACTTTATAGTAAGGTTGTAAATAGAGCAAACTGTTTATGTTGTACAAGAGGTGTCTGGTTTGGTTGAAACTCCAATTTGTACAATAGATGATGTGTGCGAGAGACTGAAAGTTGGATCTATACATTGATTGATGTAATGAAGAAGTGTTACTGAACGCAGTAGCAACTACCACACGTATCGTTTCTGCACCTGCATGACACCCATTCTAATTGTTTCAGCTCAAGATTGATCTAAAGCAACTAGATATGATTTAGTATACTTGAGTGGGGTGTAGAAAAACCACTCTCTACTTGACATAGTATTGAGAATATTGTTGCGATGGGATAATGATATCTGAACTTCTGTTTACTTGCATCTTGGTTAGGGACACCATCACGAGTGAGCATTTGGTTACTAGGCAAAGGAGTAGAACCCACATATGGTTGGTTTACCATGCTGGAAGTGAGTGCTTGTCCAAAACTGAAGTAGAAGGAGAGAGGTCTGAGGAGGCAAAGTTTATTGAGAAGTCATTGTCTGCACTGGGTGATGTTATTGCTCCCCTTGCCTCCAAAACACCCACGTGCATGTTTTTCACCTTCTTTTTTGTTTGTACTACCACTGACTGCATGCATCAGTTTATTAGTGCCTATTTAATTTATTATTCAAGAAAAAAAACCTTTGTAGTGTTCTTTATTCTCGAGATTGTTGAAAACTGAATGCTTATAAAGAGGAAACTTTTTAATGTGACCATTAAGGGATTTATTTTACAGATTGAAGTGGCTTTGCCAAAGTATCATGGTAACCATTCAGAGGTGGGTTACAATGAGGCACTGTGGAAGAAGAGCACATACGTGGCTTTGTCTAACTTGCCGAGACTAGGCTCATCTATTGCTCATATTCTTGCTTGTTGAAATTCGAATCTGTTGACGTGATAAAGAAGTGCATTCCCACTAGAGTAGCATTTCTTTCTTCATATGCATCACTGTATTTTTTTTCTCAAATGCATGTTCCAGTGTGGGTAGTGGTTCTTTGTTCTCCAAATGCATGTTCTAATTCAAATAATTAGTTTCATGGTGCCGCTATCACATGTCATCAGGATCATTCGTAAGCTGGAGATTTTTAGCATTGAGTTGTAAGCAAGTTGGATAGCTTCTAGCTTTATACATGACATTATCTTGTTTGTATCTTTCAGAGATAAGAGGAGGCATGACCAACTAAGACTCATGCCAGGTGAAAGGTGCAACTGTAGCTTTATGGTAGTTTGTTTCGATAGAAGAATTAAAGGAGCAGCAATACTAGAGGTATGCGACTTAAGTTGCTGTGTATGCTCAATTACCCATTATGTACTGAACTTTTTGACAATGCCAATTGATCAACACGTGAGTTGTGGTCAGATTTAAGAGGGGCTTTAGTTTGTTTCGTTCAAATATGTGTGTCCTAATTAGGGGAATGAGGAAAATAAATTTCCTCACTTATAACGTGCGTTGCACGTGTACGCTTACTAGTAGAATTTAAACAGTTCAATCATTTCATGTTTGGAGGAAGTTGTGTTAGGCTTGGACCACATATAACATTAAAAATGGACCTCTCCCTAACAGAAATAAACTGTAAATGTTACATTCTAGCAACCATGCAAATGTTTAAACTGCATTCCCACAAAAAAAGAGAATGTTAAACTTGTACTTATGTTGAGAGCTAACCAAACTTGATGAAAGAAAAATTATCTCGAAAGTTGGAGGAAGTGATTGGATGAGGTGATAAGTGAGTCATGTACCTTGCTGCAATCGCTGTAGTGGATAATGCAAACATCTTAAATGACGTGTGCTCGATCTTGTATTCCTTTTGGTTCACTGAGATTTGCTCCAGTTTGCTATTGATTTTTTTGAGTCGAATAGACAATACATGTCGGATGGTGATTTGGCTCAACCAGCTAGTCAAGTATTTGGCCCATTTTTTCCAGCCTTCATAGCCCTGGCTTTCTAGGTCAACCTGTTAAACACAAAAGTAATGTAGACATTATAAGAAGTTCGCAGTTTGGAAAGAGAAAAGACCCAACTCTAGGAGTTTAGTCACTTTGTCCTATTTTTCAGACGGTTGTGGCTATGATTTTACTTTGTTTTCATTTTTCTCTTTGCTCCATTTGTGAGTTGTATTTGGATACCAGACCTTGTTATTTGCTGCTACTTTTTTAATAATATGGCCGCGTGCATTTTTCGGATGCAGATGCCCCGGGTAATCCTCCTTTTCAAAAAAAAAGTTCCGATATCTATAGAACGCCAGTGAGTCCAATCCCCGGATTCACCTTCCCCTAGCGTATTGACGGAAATCGCAGCTGCAACCGCCCCACATTCTATTTATCGCGTGACCGCTACACGACGAGTCTGAGTAGAGCCCACCGAGGATCCAAAAACTTTGGCGGCGGGGCATCGAAATAGGCTGGTTGGTAGTGCAGGGCAGAGCCTGACATGCGGCAGTCACCTGGTTCGTGGCAGCAGAGACATGTCACATGGTGCGTAGCGAAGGTGTACATACCTGGTTTGGTTAGCCGCCAGCTTGGTGTTCTGGCAACGCTTGGTCGGCGTACCAATAGTATCACTAGAGCGTGATGGTATCACCATGAAAGGACCCTTGGTGCTGCTCGTATTTCATGGCGAGGTAAGTTGGGTGCTGGACATGTGGAGGGAAACAACGGAGGGACGGTGCGAGCATGGTACATTGCTATGAACGGCGGTACTCAGGTCCTAGTGGCCTCCCTTGCAGTTATGTTGTCTGGTTGCTTGGCCCGTGTGCATTGGTGGAGGTCTCGAGCGGTGCAACAACGGCTCGACAACACGAGTCTGGCACATGGCGGCGCATAGCGGGTGATTGGGTCCTGATGTGTCCTCTGTGTCAGATCGCCTGCCTAATTGCTCATCGTCTTGTCTTGAACCACCAGCAAACTGGCTTTCACGAAGATGGGGGTGTGGTTGTTGTTTGGCTCCACGGGGGGTCTTTGCAGCATCAATGACTTTCCCTTCCTTCAGCCAAGCATATACAGATGCAGAAAGAAGCTAAAAGAAGAACTCAAATGGATCATCTACAGAGTCAAGAGGAAAGAATACAGTGGATTTGAGGCTTGGATCAAATCCTTTAGATAACTTGCTATGCTGCTGTTGTATTTGTTGTTTACTGTCTCTTCTTTCTTTCCTTAGTTTTGTTTGTATCTTCGATGTATAGTTTGTTTTTTTCTTTTCTTCAGACCTTATTCTTTGTACTATATTTTTTAAAAAATCAATAAAAATACGCAGCAGAGTCCTGCTGTTTCCCTCAAAAAAAAAATGACTTTCCCTTCCTTGCAAAAAAAGGCGACTTTCCTTCCACAGCCTGCATCGAACCACTTTTGCTTCTTGGGTCGCTGCAACACTGGAACCGCAAAGTGGTGACTTCAGTAGAGAATTTGTCCTCTTTGATCAATACTCTGCAATGGCTTCTAGTGTTGGGTCAAGAATTTGGTAAGTCCCATTCGCCCCTCGAGTGGGCTCCTGGCGGCGCCAATGTCCTTGTGGATATTGGCGGGCATGCCTAGCCAAATGGCTCATGTCCTCTTCCTCATCCACCAACTCCTCAACTAGCTCGCCAAGCTCATCGTAGGAGCTAGTTGCTCTCATTGTCGAGGCGAGTGAGCTTGGCACAATTGTCTTCTACCATGTGCTAGTCGACGGCCGACCCAAAGAATGCCACGTTGAGGGTGAAAAGCTCCTTCTCATCCCGAATGAGCCTCGCCATGTAATCGTGTTAGATGAACTCCGCCGACGCCTTGTCCTGCAGGTCTTTTGCCCGAGAGACAATGCTAGTGGTGAGAGGGTTGCAAGCCGCCACGCCGGCGGCGTCGCCGAGTATCGAAGAGGCAAACAATTGTGCCGCTTCCTCAACCGCGTTGAAGGTGCGCAGGCATCGGTGGATTAACTTCTTGTGCTAGATCTCAGGTGCATACTTCACCCACGGATGGGGCCGGAGGCTGCGGTACTTTGGGGGCGGTGGTGGTGCTTGCTTCGGGGCAGATTGGGCTTCATGAGGTCGCACGGGAGTAGAAGAAGACGACTACGGGAGAAAGAATTTCGCCATTGGACAAAGACGGGCAAGAGAAGCACTAGAATGATGAGCAAGGAGCAAGCCCCATCCACCCTCGTCCAAGAAGTTTAGGGCCGACCTCGCTATCACAACGCGTCTAGGAAGGGGAGAGACGAGCATGTGCCACCGCCATCTGCTAGGTGGAACTTGGGCTTTCGCCCTAAGGGAGAGGCAAGAAGGCATGCGGGAGGGGACCTCAGCAACACCTCGAATAAGAGAAACCGACACCAAGCCATTGACGTTGTCGTTATCGCGTCCACCGACGGCCCAACTCGACCACCCGGGCACATGAATCAGCAACGACGAAGCCACCAAGGGCAGGATTAAACCGAAGTCACAGGAAAGGGTGTCATCACTCTTCTTCGTAGGCCGGCACACGGAGTGGAGTGGCACCACAGTCCACCGAAAATTGCACGCACGACCATTGCTCACTGCACAGACCACATTGACCGTCGATCCCTCCCAGGGCCGCCACCTCGCATCCACCCACCATGCACATCGCACCTGAACCAGAAGGCGACACACGCCACATCCACTAGGAAACACAATTGATGCCACCACGACATCCAAGGTGACCAGGCCGGCCAAATCTTCCGGATCCAGCGACCTCGCGATTTGTGTCAGTTGTGGCAGCTCTAGAGGGCACATGGCCGCAACCTTGGCTCTCGCAGGCCGGCGCTAGCATCCAGAGTCAGGCCTCCATGGGCTACTCCTTCTTCACCAGATGTGGGCGGAGAAGGGCCCCTGCCCAAGCCGGCCTCTCGCCGACGGCGGCAACTATTGGCGCAGGTCTCGATTCGTCCTGTAGTTTTGGACGAGTTGCAACTCTGTTCCGGCCGTACGGAAACTATACAACGCACGTACACACAACCAAGCAAGCACCATGGTGGATTGATTCTAGCTTGGAGAAGCACCTAGGAAACTAAGTACGTAACGTAGGCACCTTCATCGATTCTATACTGGATGGCTACAAGTCGACGGAAACACGCACACACGTGACGGCCCTCTTAAATTTTTTTTTTTGCGAGTGAAATGAGAGTTCTATTTTCTTTCTATTGATCTCGATGGTTTCAGTGGTTTCATACAGATGAACCGAATTTTTTTTGACGTCTTCTACGATTGTCATCCAGAGATGAAAATTTGCAAGCGATAAAACCATTTGTCAATGTCTTGCACAATTGTTTTTTTACTCCCTCAGTCCCAAAATATAAGAACGTTTTTGATATTACACTAGTGTCAAAAGCGATCTTATATTATATAAGAACTTTTAGATTTGTTTCTTACTGTTCATCCAAGCTCGCATGAGACAATTGTGCCAGACATTGACAAATGTTCTCATTGCTTGCAAATTTTCATCTCTGGATAACATTCGTGGAAGATGTCAATTTTTTTTCTGTTTCTCCGAGATGCTATTTTCAATAGCATTTTGGAGCATCGTTCTTTCTTTTTTGCCTTCCGCAAATGTCAACCGGTGATGAAAATTTGCAAGCTATGAAAACATTTGCCAATGTGTGGCACTAAAAATCAGAATCTTGTGAAAGAAAATCATTTGTTTTTTGATTTCACTGCTCACTTGAGCTCACATGTGCTCGGGAACAGAACAACACTTTCGACCCTAATCTATATCTATAAGACTATATCTACCAGTAAAGTAAGGTGAGTTTCTATGATTTTTTGGTCCTTTCACCATATAAGATTAATTTCGTCGGTGGTCACGAGAAGCTGCTAAAGTCGTACATGTGGCACTATAATTACATACAAAAGCTGGCCTACCTAACTTAAGAAAGTACAACCAAAGTTTAAGAAACAACAACCGAAACTTAAGTTCCAATTATTGATGTCTTATTCCAATTCAAAAGGGCGTCCATCTGTCACTTGGCCGCGTACCGATGGGAGGGCAAAAATAATAGGGCAATGTGAGGGATCAAACCGCCAACCTGCCGTCTAATACAAATGAACACACTCAAAATCAGATATACCTCTCTTGGTCGCGTACTGATGGGAGGGTTTGCCTACTTATTAAGGGTCTGTTTTAAGAAAGGCTTGCATGGCCTGGATCGGCCCACGCAGGCAACTATTTATGGTCCTTGCGTCGCTGATTTAGCTATGTCCGAATGTGCTAGCTAAACATCTGATAAATCAGCCAACACACTAGGTAGAAACCTGATAAGACTAGCCACAGTGGGTAGTAACATAGACTAGTAACATGCTGATGTTACTAGTCTATGTCACTACCTCTACAGTGGAGAGTAACATATGTGTGGTAACATGCAACACTTCATTTATTAGGCTATAGACACGTCTTACCTTGATATGTGTGATGTTACTCATACTACCAGTAACTAGCTAAGTTACTACTTTCCTCTCTTTCTTCATTTATTGCTTGCCACATCATCTATTTTATCTAGATATGTGTGATGTTACTATCTATATTACTCCCACTGTGGGTAGTCTAAATCAACGAAAAATTAGTCCCACCTTGGCCCTTTACGCTGAATCTGTTAATTTATGTACACCTTGACTTTTTCTGGCTATCAGAAAGCAGTCTCTGGAATTAATTAGTGAATGGTGAGGAATTAATTCCAGATATAATTAAGGAATGAAGGTTTCATCCCTCTGAATAAATCGGTAGTCAATCAATTAGAGTCTTCCGCTCAAGGAACGACTAGGTGCCTCCGTGTGATTTCGTAAAAAAAAAGGTAGCTCCGCTCCGGCTAGGGGTTACGCCCCTGGTTAGCCCGAGGGGAAGATGACGGAGAGAGGGTGGCAACGAGGAAAATTATTAAACGAGCAAGCGCCAAAAACCAAAAAAACCATTTCTCGAAGGAGAAACGATTACTGGCGTTATCTTGATGTCAAACAAGTAGAGGAAGAACCTGGTGGAAGAATTCGTCGAGCGCGTCCTCGGCTTCAAAGGCAGCATCGCGAGTCTGACGCAGCCATACGCGGGTGAGCCCGTCGGCGCCAGTCCGGCGCTTCCTGTCGGCATCGCGGATGAAGGCCTGGAGCCACTCCAGACGGTCGCGCAGCAGCATCATGTCATCACCCACCTGGGCCAGAAATTGTGCCTCACTCACGGCGAGCTGCCCGAACTTGGAGAGCACCGCGGCGACAGCTGTGCCCGCCATGGATATGGATCCGTTAGGACTAAGCTCTGCTCTCCTTATCGCCTGGCTCCCGCGATGTGCTCCTTGCGGGACTCGAGCTCCTTATTGATGGTCCTTCTATTACTATTTTCCCAGAACATGGATTAGCTGGGTAGCATTCATAGTTTAAGTCCGTAGCCGGCAGCCCATGTGGCCTACACCGTCTCGCACGTATTTTATATTTTTTGACAGCCCGTCGCGCATGTATAACGTCACTGCAAACAAAAAAAGATTCCGCCAAGTTGTCACATGATAGCAACGGAAACAAAGTTTTTTGTTTTTGTTTTTATATACTTGTGACCAACAACTATCATATCCAGTGGTCAATAATCAGGTGCATCAGATAGTTAGACGGACTGTGGTATGCCTAGGCCACCAGGATCCAAATCCTGATACTCGCATTTATTTCTGTATTTAATTTATTTTAAAATTTCCGGCCATGCGCATTCAGTGAGAGAAGATGTTCCCGTCTATGACGAGTGTGTGTATGCATTCATAGAGGTGAGTGTATCCACGTGTATATGAGCGCTTATGTTTGTACTGTGTTCAAAAAAGTATGAACATTACCCAACGTAACTGACTCTCATATCTTTGTCTTTCTTCTCCGGTGGTTCTTTATTTAAAAAAACATTAAATTTATTCATTTTCAATCATGGCAGTACAACCAATGCCAAAAATAATAAAAATTATATCCAGATCCGTAGACCACCTAGCGGCGACTACAAGCACTAAAGGGAGTCGAAGGCGTGCCGTTGTCATCGCCCTCCCTCATCGAAACCGAGCAAAACTTATTATAGTAGACAACCGGGAAGTCGTCGTGTTAGGACTCCATAGGACCAGCGCACCAGAGCAATAACCGCCGCCAATGAAGAGTAGCGTAGATCAAAAAGATCCTACATAAAAACATAAGAACATAAATGGACGACGAATATATCCGGGCAAATCCACCAAGGACAGATCCGTCGGAGACTACGTACAAATGTACACTAATTAATCATCCTCTCCAAGAACAAACCAAGGTTGCTGTTTGGCACAAAAATCAACCCAGGCATGCTAGTAAATCATCTTGTTGGCGCTCTATGCGAACAAGCACACTCAAGCAGGCCAATAGTTTGTGTTACAAAAATTCTGAAAGACTTCATCATGATACTAGCGAGTTTTTGTGTCTGTGCGCGCGCTTTACTCTTGTATGGCTTTGCTATTTACTGGTCCTTTTTTTGTGTGTGTGTGTGAGCATGCGCACATTGGTGTTGGTTTTGTGCATCCTATGTATGCAAAGGCCGAATGTGTGTCAATTATGTTTGTATCATCTTAATATTTCATTTTGAGTCAATGAAATCCACCCTTTATCGAAAAAGAAGCCAACAAAGAAAATAGACAACTAAAATCAATAATTTATTCTCAAGTGAATTTTGTTCTGGAGTATATGTCTACGACACTGTGACAGCTCGAACCATATATCTTTAGTTTTGACAGTTTTAACTACATTTTATTACTTCTCTTGAAACAAAGATCTGCTCTCCATGGACTTGCTTCTGTTATACTTTTCCGAACCACTTTAAATAATACTTTTCCGAACGTTAACAAGAGCTTGAGCCACGAGCCCATGTGATGGGCAGAAGCCACAATACAAATATACTCTGCGAATTAAACCAACATCCAAGCTGTCAACGACAGCAACTTTAGAATTTTTTTCCTTTTTTCTTCAAACCACGAGACCGGCTCTTATTCAGCAAGAACTATATATAATAACCAACAAATATAAATTAATATCTTGTTTCAGGTAAAATACTTTATTCACAAAAAAAGGTAAAAGTGTTTTTTTTAGAGCGGAGGCACATGTCCGGCCTTAATGACGAGGCCCTTAGGTTTTACAACACAAGTTTTTAAAACGAAAGGCAGGAAATAATAAAAAGTACTAGTTTGATACATGGCTGTATTTTATCGAAGAAATGATACATGCTTATAGGGTGCCAAGAACAAGCAACACAACGCTTGCCTACAACTAACTCACAAAAACAAGCGACGGAACACCTGCCTACAGCTAACTCCCCAAGGATGAAGCTGCCTGCCTCACCGGAAATTCGCTGGCGCAGACGAGGTTGCCTGCTCATTGAATCGTGATGCGTTCGTTCGTCTCGGGATACAGGGTACACTGGTAGAAAATGAGCCATTTGTCCCGGTTCCAGAGGCCCATTAGCCCCGGTTCTGGAACCGGGACTAATGGGTCGAGACTAAAGCCCAACACGTTTAGCCCCGATTCGCTTACGAACCGGGACAGATGGTGGTCCACATGGCCGTTGTGGCGAGCCCAGGCAGCAGGGCCTTTAGTCCTGGTTGGTAACACCAACCTGGATCAAATGACATCCACGCGTCAACAACTCGGGAGCTGGGGTTTTTGTTTTTCTTGAAGGGGGGGGGGGGGTTAGGGGGTTTTAGAGGGTTAATTATTTAGGGGTTTCATATATTGTGTTAGCTAGCTAATAGCTAGAGAAAAGTAACCTCTCTTATCTTGGTGCTTGGTCGACGCTAGCTACCATACATATAGAGAGAACTCGACACGCTAGCTAGTAAGCAAATGAAGGAACCATTAAGTACACAATATCGTCGACATGAACATATACAAAGAGAAGTGATCGACCTCTCTTTCTCCGCGAGATTGGTCGAACAACAAGCTACATATATACAATATAAGATCTCTTACAAACCCTAACATCTAAGGTCCATTTGAACTTCCACATGGTATTCTCCGTCTTTATTTATGACATGGTCAAGAAAGAATCTCGCCAATTGCTCTTGAGTTGCTCGTATGCGATTATGTGGTAGGAGTTCATCCCGCTGCAGCGACCACGATTCTAATGTACCGAAGTCTCTGTGCTTAAGTGTCATCCCTGGATCGGTAATGCTGACACACATAGTACTCGAGGAATTATAGCAGAGTTGAATCACACACTTATTACACCGAGTCCTCATAATGAGTATGATTACACAAAATAATATGGCTAAAGGCCATCTAAACTAAATAACTACGGAAGCTTCAAAGGTAAATGAGTCCATCAACTCCAACGGCATGACTGAGTGCATGACAACGACCTATCGCACTTTATTCGTCGTCTGAGAAGTCTGCAATATGATACGTTGCAGCCGTGTAGGTCAGCACATTGAATATGCTGACAGAGTTACACTATAAAGAATGAATGCAAGAACTATATATACATGCAATATTTGGCTAGTGGAGGCTCTAAGTTTATGATTTTGCATAAAGCTAGGTTTTCCCTGCAACAAATGAATAAATTTTATTTAAACTATTCCCAAGTTGTACCAATATTTGAGAAGGTTCCTCCAACTCAAATCCCCATTAAACAACTATCATTGTTAAACCCAATTCAATTAATTAAAGAGTGATGAGATCAACAATAATATCCAATTCCAGATACTCAAGATGTCCATAATTGGGGACACAGCTAATCATGATGAGTTTATACACTCTGCAGAGGTTGCACACTTTTCCTCACAAGACTCGACCGCATCCATGATCGGAAGATCGAGTCATAGTCTTTCTGAAGCATTAACTCTCTACTCCGGGCGGACCAGTACACCTACTTTCCCTTAGATCTGCTAGTCCACCTCTTCGAGAGCTCATACAACTTACTCAACTATGCCAGAGCCCATAATGGCTTGTGGCTGCACACAGAAGTTTCTAGGCATAAAATATCATATGATCCCTTTGAGCCTGGATGGCAAACCGAGGAAAAATCACACAGGTACTCCGTGATTTCCCAAATGGACAAACACTCGATTCTCCAGGTGCCCCAACCAATCCACCCAGATGTGTATTAAAGTTGCCACCTTAATGTTATCCAAGATTAAATAACTCTCATAACTTCCATATGAATCACGATCCAATCCCCGTCTACGAGCATGACTAGGCAATAATAGAGCATAACGTATATTCCTGGGGAGATCAAAAGGTATTAGGTTCCTACCTCAAGTACTATAACCAAACCACATGTTCCCAATCCTACTCATGCAAATATTTGAGGGGCAATACTAATGCATAGTAAAAACTAGGTATAGAAGAGTATAATCAAAGTGTAACTTGCCTTACCGACGATCTGCAAACTCTAGAGATTCGTAGTAACAAGCTTCGCAATCTGGGTAATCTAGCATAGACAAACAGTAGCATATATAAGCAATCACTCAAACGAAACAAAGAGAAATCGAGAAAAGATCCAAATCAAACTTGAAACAAGAAAATGAGTAAACTAAACAGAAAGTAAAACCTAACAGCTTTATTTTTATGTGGATTAGATCTTAATAGTAGGTACATGTGATTAGCTACGATTTGCAAAAAGAAACAACTCAAACGGAATTACGAAACTCAAGATATGAACGAAACAAGTTCGTTAACTAATCTGAACTAAACTCAAATTTTAAATTGTCAAAATCATGTTCAAGTTGGTTAACCGGAAATAAGAGATCGTTATGAAGATTTAGGCATTGCTTTCATCTAATTTGGATAAACGAGCAAAAAGTTACGCTAGTTTTAATATCAGGGGCTAAATCGTGATAAAACTTATTTGCGGATAGGTCCCTGGCCGAAAAATAAAACTAAAAAGGAAAAACTATGGAATGAACGTTCGCTAAAAGAACTAAATGAATGAAAGCGTTCAGTAAAAGATCTAAACGAACGAACGTTCGCTAACTAATTGATCTAATAAAATAAACCGGTCTAACAAAATAAACCGAGAAAACCTAAAAAATCAGGACGGGTTTCCGCGGCTATACCGGTTCACGAAAAAAAACTAGCGGCGGATCGGATCGGATCAGACGGCGGCTCCGGCGACGGCGGCTCGGCGGCGGTGGGGCAGTAGCAAGGCTGGGCGGTGGCGGCTAGCAGCAGCAGCGGCGATGCAAGCGGGCGGCTGTGGCGCGGCGCTGCGGCGACGATGTG
>NC_041385.1:843210875-843227857 GCF_002162155.2 Triticum dicoccoides | reverse complement strand
GTCCCGACCCTTATAAAGGGGGTCTCGGGGGATCCGACTTGGAGGAGTCGGCGACGCGACGGGGAGTGCCCGGACTACTTGGAGTCCGGCGGCGGCACGGCTGCGCAGCGCGGGGAAGGCCCGACGCGACTGGGCCGGCTGGGCCTTCAGGCAAGTTCAGTCCGAAACCTTTTTTTAAAATAATTTCGCCGCAAATAAAAATCCTAATAAAATATAAGAAAATTCTAAAAATTCCAGAAACAATTTTGACCGTCCAAACCTAATATGGACAAGGTGAACATTTTTCTGGACTAAAATGCATTTTCAAATAAAATAGCAAATAAAATACAAATAAAATAATAATTTGATTTTAAAATTTATGCTCCAATATTTCTCTTCTATTTTGAGGAAGTCATTTTATACGCTCTCATTTATTTTTGTTGTTGGAAATAGTTGGAAAGAAATCATTAAAATCATATTGATCCTATTTTCAAATTTGAAATAAATTCAAATATCAATTTTTTGTGAAACCTCCAACTCTCTCCTTGGGTCCTTGACTTGCTTAAGATTTCTAGGATCACAACAAAACGCAAATAAAATATGATATGTGTATGATGATCTATGCATAACATCCAAATTGAAAATTGGGATGTTACAAACCTACCCCCCTTAAGATGAATCTCGCCCTCGCGATTCGGATTGGTCAGCAAAAAGGTTTGGGTGGTCCTTGCGAAGATCTTCTTCTCGCTCCCAGGTGGCTTCCTCCTCGGTATGGTGGCTCCACTGAACTTTATAAAACTTGATAACCTTACTGCGAGTAACACGGCTAGAAAACTCGAGAATCTTGACTGGCTTCTCTTTATAGGTCAAATCACTATCCAACTGAATTGCTTCCAGTGGCACTATATCTCTCAGAGGAATATCGACCATCTCAGCGTGGCACTTCTTCAACTGGGAGACGTGAAACACATCATGAACTCCTGGCAATACTTCGGGAAATTCCAACTTGTACGCAACTTCTCCATGCGTTCCAAAACTCTGTATGGTCCCACAAAACGTGGTGCTAGCTTTCCCTTGACTCCAAAACGTTTAACTCCTCGAAGTGGGGACACACAAAGATAATGCTCTGTCTCCAACTTCGTAGGCTACCTCCTTGCGTTTAGTGTCTGCATAACTCTTCTGCCTTGACTGGGCTACCTTGAGTCTGTCTCGAATCAACTTAACCTTCTCTTCCGAATCTCTGATAAGTCTAGTCCGAACAACTGTCGATCTCCAACTTCATCCCATGATAATGGTGTCCTACACCTCCTCCCGTACAAAGCTTCGAAAGTGGCCATCTTTAAACTGGATTGATAACTGTTGTTATAAGAGAACTTTGCATAGGGCAAATTATCATCCCAACTAGATCCATAATCTAGCGCACAAGCTCTCAACATGTCCTCCAGAATCTAATTGACTCTCTCGGTCTGTCCATCTGTCTGCGGATGAAAGGCTGTACTGAACTCTAACCTGGTACCCAAAGTTTCATGCAACTAATTCCAAAACTTTGAAGTAAACTGTGTTCCTCTATCTGACACAATTGTCCTCGGAACTCTATGCAGACATACGATCCTGGTCATGTATATCTTTGCCAACTTAGCACTCATATAAGTTGTCTTCACAGGGATGCAATGAGCTACTTCCGTCAAATGATCTACTACAACCCAGATAGAGTCATAGCCTGAACGAGTCCTGGGTATTCCAGTGATAAAATACATGCCTAGTTTATCCCACTTCCATTCGGGTATCAGCAACGGCTAGAGCAATCATGCTGGTTTCCGATGCTC
This sequence comes from Triticum dicoccoides, assembly GCF_002162155.2. Classification (NCBI taxonomy): domain Eukaryota; kingdom Viridiplantae; phylum Streptophyta; class Magnoliopsida; order Poales; family Poaceae; genus Triticum; species Triticum dicoccoides. Next base: position 843,226,052 of record NC_041385.1, on the reverse strand, counting down.
TACCTTAACTCTCTAACATACATCACATACTGCTACATACTCGGAAATACCCTCCTTCATTCCTGTCCCCCAGAAACTTTCCTTCAAATCCAGATACATCTTGGTGTTGCCTGGGTGAATCGAGTAAGGCGAATCATGAGCCTCTTGAAGAATCAACTTTCTGATCTCAGGGTCATTAGGCACATAAATACGATCCTCAAATCATAAGGTGTCGTGCTCTCATCCTCATGATATCCTTTAGCCTTTCCTTTACCCATCCTTTCCTTTATTTCAGCAATCTCCTTGTCCGTTTTCTGGGCTTCTCTGATCTTAGCCAACAAAGTGGATTGAATTTCCAACGCTCCAACATAACCACTCAAAACTATCTCCAGGCATAGCTCTCGAAGGTCGTATGCTAACTCCTTAGGTAATCCTCTAGTTATGAGCGTGTTAACATAATTCTTGCGGCTCAACGCATCTGCCACGACATTGGCCTATCCTGGATGATAATGCAATCACATATCATAATCCTTTATAAGCTCCAACCATCTCCTTTGCCTGAGGTTTAACTCCTTTTGCGTGAAGATGTACTCAAACTTTTATGATCCGTATAAACATCACAACGGTTACCGATGAGAAAATGTCTCCATGTCTTGAGCGCATGCACTATGCCTGCTAACTCCAAATCATGTGTAGCACAATTATGCTCATGAGGTCGAAGCTATCGTGAGGCATATGAAACAACTCTTCTGTCCTGCATAAGCACTCCTCCAAGTCCTCGAGGTGAAGCGTCAAAACACACTTGGAAACCATGCGTATATCTGGGAGAATCAGCACTGGGGCTATAACCAAACATTTCTTCAACTCCTGAAAACTGGCCTCACAATCCTCAGTCCATGTAAACTTGGTGTCCTCCTTTAATAACTGCGTCACGGGCTTCGCAATCTTAGAGAAATTCTAAATAAATCTCCGATAATAACCTGCGAGTCGAAGAAAACTTCTGATCTCTCCCACTGAGGTGGGTGCCAACCATTTAGTGATAGAAGCAACCTTAGTAGGGTCTACTGCTATTCCTTCTCCGAATATAAAATGTCCGAGGAATCCAACTTCCTTCAACCAAAACTCACATTTGCTGAACTTGGCATACAACTGATGTTCCCTTAGCTTCTCGAAAACCAAACGCAAATGTTCCTTATGCTCTTTTTCATTCTTCGAGTAGACCAAAATGTCATCAATGAACACCACGACGAACTTATCCAAAAATTCCATGAACACCTTGTCCATCATACTCATGAAATAGGCAGGGGAATTAGTCAAACCAAACGACATAACTCTATACTCATATAGCCCATACCTCGTGGTAAAAGCTATCTAAGGTATATCCTGCTCTCGAATCTTGCACTGGTGATAACCTGCTCGAAGATCAATCTTGGAGAAAACTTTAGATCCTTATAACTGGTCAAGCAAATCATTGATCATCGGCAGAGGGTATTTGTTCTTGATGGTCACCTCATTCAGCGCATGATAATCAACAACCATCCTCAAGGATCCATCCTTCTTCTCCACTAGAAGCACTGGGGCTCCACAAGGTGATGAACTTGGTCGAATATAACCTTTCTCTAGTAACTCCTTAATCTTCTTCTTAATTTCTTCTAGATCATTTGCGGGAATATGATACGGTCTCTTTGATATTGGTCCGGTGCCTGGCAATAACTCAATCAAAAACTCAATGTCTCGATCTGGGGCATGCCTGGTAACTCTTCCGGAAATACATCGGGGTTATCCTTCACCACTGTCACTTCCTCCTGAACAACTCCTGATAAGGAATTCACCTGAGTCCTCCTCGGTGCATTCCTAGACACATACTTGATTCTCTTTCCTTCCAGGGTGGTGAGAAGAATTTATTTACTGGCGCCATAGATGTTTCCCTCAAACTTGGATAGCCAATCCATGCCTATTATCACATCTAATCCTTGTGACTCCAAGACAATCAGGTTGGTGGGGAAAACATGTCTACTATGGTTACTGGCAATTGATAGCATCCCCCACTAGCCATATACTCCGCTCCTTACTAACATAGGTGACTGAAGGGCTACTGTTGGCAACTTCTACTTATCCACAAATCCCCTTGATATGAATGAATGAGATGCACCAATATCGAAAAGAACAAGCGCTGTAAATGCATTAATCAAAAACTTATCGACAACTGCGTCGGGTTGATCCTCAATCTACTCCACACTGATGTGGTTCACCTGACCTTTGGTGAAGGGGTTGGGCTTCTTTGCAGAACTTCCATTACCATTTACATTCTTTGTTTCAGGACATTCAGTGGCATAATGTCCGGTTTTCCCGCACTTGAAACAAGTAATGTGGCTCAGATCCCTCTTGGCTAGTGTTGCGGGGTTGGAACAGTTCTGAGTGTTGCTTCGTCCATTCCCATTGCCATTCTTAGGGCCACTGTGGTTGTGCGAACTTCCTCCATTGTGTGTATGTCCTCCATGGTTGTGAGTATGTCCTCCCAAGTACGGGGTATATCGGGGCTTCTGCTGAGATCCGGAAGTGTACCTCCCTTGTCCATACTTCCTCTTGCGATTATCAATCTGTTGCTGCTTGACTTCTATCATGAGGGCCCTGTCTACCAACTCCTGGTAGTTGTTGAAAGTTGCCACCATCAATTACATGTTTAGCTCATCATTGAGTCCCTCAAGAAACTTCTCCTGCTTTGCAGAATTTGTGGCCACATCATCTGGGGCATAGCATGCTAAATTGCTAAACTCATCCACATACTGTCCCACTATACGACTTCATTGGCGCAAGTTGCGAAACTCGCGCTTCTTCATGCTCATAGCTCCCGCTGAAACATAAGCGGTGCGAAAAGCTTGCTGAAATTGATCCCATGTAACTGTGTCAATGAGGTAAGTGGTGGTGAAGTTCTCCCACCAAGATGTTGCAGGTCCATCAAGCTGATGTGTGGCAAAGCGCACTCTCTCCGCATCTATGCATCCTGCAGTGGTCAGCTCTCTTCCAATCCTGTGGAGCCAAACATCTGCAACAATCGGCTCGGTGCTGCTAGAGAACACCGGTGGATTCAACCTCAGAAAACGGGCTAGGTTGTCAATAGGGGGTGGTGGTTGTGGGTTGTTGTTGTTGTCGCCTTGGTTCTGGTTCTGAACTAACATCTACATCAAGGCATTTTGCTGCGGGATCAACTGAGTGAGCTCCGGTGGGAACACGAATCCATTGTCACGTCTTGGAGGCATCTGATGGGTAGAAGGGGTGAGAAAACAGAATAGAATAAGATCTATGAGAGATTCACTACCCATATGCACATGAGGCAAACATAATCAATTCACTTCATTCAATATCAAACAAGGTTCACACAAAGAATCTAACTACGATCTAACTACAATATCAAACAAGGTTCACACAATCAATTCAATTCATTCAATATCATGAGTGCCTTCAAGCGCCGGAGGAGGCGTATGAGGAGGCGAAGAGCCCTGATCACTCGCCATAGGAGGAGGCAGAGTGTCCTGACTCACCGGAGGAGGAGGAGGCGGAGGCAACCTGTTTGGAAGCTTGATGTACTCCTTCCGCCATAGACATGGAGTCTTCGAGCAAGACCCATTTGAATCTCCCCTTTACTTGTAGGGTGGTAAAGCTCGAGCTCCTCAAATCCCTCCATTACTTCATCTGCCATCAGACGACCGTGAAAAGTTCCGTCGGGTTGAGGTGGTGGAATTGTGCCGACAGCCGCCTTCAAGGTTATGTTTTTCCATTTCGTCATAAGCTGGCAATGTTGAGCCTCCGTGATAACATCCACGGGGTACCTAGGAGCCGTGAAGTCAGGATGCTGAACGAGCTCCGTGGAAGCCACACTGCTTCTCCGCTGAGATGGCGGGGTATCTTTTGGGGTAGCTTCGTGCCGCTGAGATGGTTGGTCGGCAGCTCGCTGGCTCTCAACTTGTTCCTCTAGATTTAGTACTCTTGCATTGAGCTTCTATATATCGCTCAACTCCTGTTTCCTCTTCCTCTCTCGGATTTTGTAATCGGCTGCGCCCGAAAACCCAATCTTCCATGAAACGAAGCCTGGCGTGCCTCGTGTTCGTCCAGGATGCTTAGGATTCCCGAGGGCCTCAGTCAACTCGTCATTCTCTCTATTGGGAACGAACATACCTTCCTGCACTGCCTTGATTGCTGCCTAAAGCTTCGTGATGGGTGTTCCAAGTTGCCCGTCGACCCAATGGCACTTCCCTGTTTCAGGGTCCAAAGTTCCCCCAACCCCGAAGAACCAAGTCCTCGAACGGTTAGGCCAGTTCAATTTCTCTGGTCGACCCCTTTAGCAAGTAGGTCCTGCTCAGCTTTGTCCACAAGGGCCGGGCTTTGAGGTAGCCGCCTGGCCCCGTGCGGTGGTACACTGCTTCTTTGCAGCATTTATCTTGTTTATCTCTGCCATCTTCTTACTCTTGTCCGATGTCTTATAGGCCACAAATGTGGTCCAGTGATCTCTTATCTTGTCAAATCGGCTAATGAATTCTGGAGTCTTCCCTTTGTCGACAAACTTTGATTTCAACTCTTTCTTCCACCTCCTGAATAGCTCTGCCATCTTCTTAAGAGCATACGACTTGACCAGTGGCTCTATAACTGGCTTATTCGAATCCTCCTCTGGCGGTAGGATGAAATTTGCCTTCAGCGAGGTCCAAAGATCATCTTTCTCTCTATCGGTGACATAAGAAACTTGAGGGTCTTCTTTCTTAGGCTTATTCCATAGCTGGAGTCTGATCGGGATGATGTCCCTAACAATAGCTCCGCACTGAGCAGAAAATGCATCCTTGCTCCGCGTGGGATCAATCAGTTGGCCATCGTGCGTGATTGCTATGATCGTGAACCTTTCATCTACGCGCAACCTTTTCTTCGGGCCTCGTCTCGTTACCAAAGTTTGGCTCGATCCGGAGGGCTATACAAGAAGAAAAAAGAGTTAATATATGTACATACCAAAACAATTAATGCATCGGTCACGTGGCTCCAATACTTGTCCGTCCCTCGCGTGACGGTTCCGTGGTTGGCGATCTGGGGGCAACTTCAGCCGAAACCCTAAAACCTTGGTCTCCTCTTCTGCGGCGATATCTGAGATCGGTTTCCCGGCGTTGTTGTGCTTCGATCCCAAAACTCACCACCCATATAAGATCTCAGTGCGTCAAAGGTGTTCCATGGAAGAGATGGAAGGGTTGCTGCAGAATTTGAGGCTGTCGGGGGCAGAGACGAAGGGTGTGAAGGTAGGCAGAGGGGAGAATAGAAGGGGAATAGTGGCAGATCTACAAGCTATTGGTAAGGTTCTGGCGGAAAAACCATTGTATGTGGAAGGTATGATCCAGTCGCTGGGTTGGCTGTCGTGCCCGCTTAAGGGGATTAAGTGCAAAGACCTAGGGGAGAACGTGTTCTTGTTTACGTTCCTGCAAGCATCAGGGAACAGGAAGGCTTTGGATAATGGGCCTTGGATGGTGGGCAAGGGTTTGATAGCAATGGAGGACTTTGGTCCGCTGAAGATGAAGGAGGACTATGAATTTAAGTTTATTCCAATCTGGGTTCGAGTTACTAGGATGTCATTAGGACTCATGAATGTGGAAAACGGCGAATCCATTGGTAACCAGATTGGTGAAACTCTGGAAGTTCAGGTAGGGGAGGACGATTCGGCCTAGGTAAGCGCCTTGAGGGTGAAGGTTAAACTTGACATCGCAAAACCGCTGCTGAGGGGAGTCACCATTGATCTAGAATTTGAGAGGGAAAAGATGCGACAGGGAACTGGGGCAATGGGGGTGGATAAGAAGAAGAAGAAGTGGAAGGATGATCTGAAACTATGTCCACTAGAGTACGAGCATCTCCCAGATTTCTACTACACGTGTGGGATTATTGGCCATGTGGACAAAGCTTGTTCCGTGAAATTGGCGAAGGGGGGAGTTCAGCAGTATGGGAAGTGGATGAAAGCGATGTTGTCGAGAAGGGTGCCTGAAGGGGACAGATCTAGCTGGTCTAGGAGTGGGGTCAGCAGTGCTCGCGGTTCTAGCTATGGTTTCGGGGATAGAAGCAGATTTTTGGGGAGTGATAAAGGGTCGTGGAGGAAAATAGACAGAGGTGTTGTAGAGACAAGCCTACTAAATCTGAATCCAGCACTCGATGAGAAGGAATATCAGAAGGAGTTAGTGGTTGGGGAGGAAAATAACTCAAAGGGGGATGGTACAAATCATAATATCGAAAGTGTGGTTCAGAAGGTGAAGGGATCGGAGAAGGCTGATGTGCTTAATAAGGTTGCAGATAAGAATATTCAAGTGGCAGTTGACAATTCAGTTGTGACGAGTGAGAAGGGGAAGCAGGAAGAAAATGTACAGCCCAATTTGCATGACCCAGGCGTGCATGGCAGTCTAAAGGTCAATGGTATAGGAGGAAACAAAGGGGTGGAGAAGGATAGGAGGAAAGGAGACGACGGCAAAAAAGATGGTGCACCGAGAGGTTACCATAGGCGTGTAAGAACGACAGATGGGACTAGTTCGAGCTTGAGCGTTGAGCTGGGAGGCAAGAGGGAGAGGGCAGATATGGAGATTGAGGAGTCCATGGAAGATGAAAACAAGAAGGCACGTTTGGAGGGTGACGTCAAGGGTGAGGCTATAACCACAATTAAAAAGGCGGGGCTGCCAGATCAGCCCTGCAGGACCCAATGAGGCTCATTGCATGGAACTGTCGGGGATTGGGGAACGGCCCGGCAGTCAAAGGACTTCTGGATATACAGAAGAAGGAGGCCCCGGATATTCTCTTTTTGTCAGAAACAAAAATTGATGAAAGGAGGATGGAGTGCTTCAGATGGAAACTAGGACTGACTAATATGGTGGTAAAAATGGTGAAGGGCAGAGTGGAGGTTTGGCGCTGTTTTGGAGGAATGGTATTCAAGTGAAGGCGGGATTAAAATCTAGGTACCATATCGACACGGAGATCACACGGGAAGATGAGTTTCAGTGGAGGTTCACAGGCATATATGGTGAATCACATCATGATAAGAAGGAGGTTACATGGAAACTTCTTAAGACCATTCAACATCATAGCGACAAGCCATGGCTGTGTGCAGGTGATTTTAATGAGGTGTTAATGGGATGGGAGAAGGAAGGAGGGGCAGTCCGACCTCAGCGGTGTATGGATAGGTTTAAGGAAACTCTGGAGGAATGTGCGCTTCATGATTTAGGCTTTGTGGGGGACACGTTCACATGGAGAAATCATAATCAGAATACAGCTAGTTATATTAGAGAAATATTGGATTGGGTTGTGGCCTCGCAGACATGGTGTGATCATTTTCCTACATATAGTGTAGCACATGGGGACCCGAGGCATTCTGACCACAGACCATTGGTGATTGATGTGGAGTTTCAAAGGAGGAACATGGGGAGAAATGACAGTACTGGTTTTAAGTTCGAAGTAAATTGGTTGGAGGAAGAGGCATGTGAGGGGATTGTTGAAAATGCTTGGAAAGTGGGGAGTGAGATTCACAGGAAAAGTGTGGCAGATGTGCTCAAGGATGTGGCGTTGGATCTCACAGACTCGAGCAAAAATATACTAGGAGATTTAGAGAAACGGATTGCGCGTACAAAAAAAGAGCTAGAGAGGTGGAGGCGGGCGCCTATTTCGAATGAACAGGTGCAGAAGGAGAGTGTGTTGCGCTATAAGTTGGATAATTTGGAGCAGCAGCGGGACATGTATTGGCGACAAACAGCACATGTGAGTTGGCTGCAAAAAGGAGATAAAAATACCAAGTTCTATCATGTGTATGCATCAGTACGGAAGAGAATAAACAGAATAAAGAAACTGAAGGTGGATGGAGGGGGCGTGGTAGAAGGAGAAGAGGAGATGGCGGCGGTCGTGACCCAATATTATATTAACCTTTTTACTTCTTGTGCAGGCCAGAGAATGGATCAACTATTGGAGCAGGTTCTTCCACGGGTAACACCGGCTATGAATGACCTGCCACTTCGTGCATTCACAGGAGAAGAAATTAAGGAGGCACTAGATAGTATTGGTGATCTTAAAGCGCCTGGTCCGGACGGTATGCCAGCGGTCTTTTATAAGAAATATTGGGTTACGGTTGGGCCTAAGGTTACAGAGGAAGTGCTGAATGTTCTGAATGGTGCCCCAATGCCGGAGATTTGGAATGATACATGTGTTGTCTTGATTCCTAAGGTGCAAAATCCGGAGACGATGAAGGACCTGAGACCAATAAGCTTGTGTAATGTTTTGTACAAGCTGATCTCGAAGGTGTTGGCAAATAGGCTTAAAGGTATCCTTCCCGAGATCATCTCACCTAATCAAAGTGCTTTTGTTCCTGGACGCCTAATTACGGACAACATTCTGTTGGCATATGAAGTAACTGATTACATGCATAAAAAAAGAAGAGGGAAAGAGGGGGTTGCTGCCCTTAAACTCGATATGAGTAAGGCATATGATAGAGTGGAGTGGCAATTTTTGGAGGCCATGATGAGAAGAATGGGTTTTGCTGAGCGGTGGATTCAGTTGATCATGAACTGTTGCAGATCAGTTAAATATCGTTTTCGGATAAACGGGAGGCTCACGGATGATGTAATTCCAGAGAGAGGATTGAGGCAAGGGGATCCCATATCCCCCTATCTCTTTTTGATTTGCGCAGAGGCCTTTTCCAGTTTGTTGAATCATGCAGAGGAGACCGGTACATTGGAAGGTGTAAGCATATGTAACCAAGCCCCAAGGTTCAATCATCTATTGTTTGCTAATGAATCGTTGATTCTATTAAAAGTAACCCATGAGAGTCCACGTTATCTGCAAAATATTTTAAACCTATATGAGGATTGTTTGGGGCAGACTATAAATGTTGAAAAATCTTCCATCACTTTTATCCCAAATACTAGCGAACCGGCAAGGAGAGCGATGAAGGTTGCATTAGGAGTCAGTAGAGAAGGCAGGGGAGATCGTTATCTAGGTTTACCTGTCCATGTTGGTCAATCAAAGACTCAGACCTTTGCCTATCACAAGGAGAGAATCTGGAAGAGACTTCAAGGGTGGAAGGAGAAGATTCTGTCAAAGGCTGGGAAGGAAGTTCTTGTGAAGGCATGTGCTCAATCTATACCCACGTTTGCTATGACGTGTTTTGATCTTACCAAGGGTTTTTGTGAGGAATTGAATACGATGGTCTGTAGGTTCTGGTGGGCACAACAAGAGAATGAAATGAAGACTCATTGGTTAATTTGGGAGATTTTGACAAGAGCAAAGGAAGATGGAGGTCTGGGGTATAAGGAGTAGCACACATTCAATTTGGCGATGCTAGCAAAACAAGGATGGCGGCTCTTGACCGATCCTAATTCACTTTGTGCCCGGATATTGAGAGCTAGATATTACCCTGATGGTGATGTACTAAGCGCCAAGCCTAAACCAGGAATTTCAGGGTGGGCCGACCCACCGTGGGCACCCTGTAGAGATACACACCCGAGCGGCGAACATGCATTTTTGAAACTAATTTAGGAACATTTAGCTGACCAGTTAAACAACTCTATTTTAATAATATCAGATTCGTATTTGAACAACTAAGCTTGTTTAGCTTGATGGGTGGAGCAGTGTTATTATGACACGAAGCACGTATTCTGATCGTATAGTGATCATAAAAGGGGGAAACTCTAAGCATATTTTTTTTAGCAAAAGAGGGTTTCCCCTCCGATTTCTATTAAAAAACCCACCACGGAACCAACATGATCAATTAAACCCTAAGCATGATCAATTAAACCGTATTATGGTTGTGCCATGGCAGATTTGAAGCTACAAACTGGAGAGATGATATTTAAAATCCATTGTTAGCTTCGAACTAAGAACTAAATTCTAAGAGCTGAAAAGAAAGTAGAGTAACCAAGTTAAGATCTAATTTCTGGTTGAGATCAAAAAGTTGAGGAGATATGAAGTACCACCTCTCTTGCGGCACCGTGTAGTCATCGGGGTTGCGATGGCTGTCGGTGGTGTTGAAGCAGATCTGCGACGGTAGACGGGTGCTTCGGGGGATAAGTCCCGTTGCGGTGGAAGAGAAGGTCGTGTGAGCGGCCCCGGCAAAGAGGACGACGACGCCGATGAAGCGAGAGGATGCAGTGCAAGGCTATTGGTCCGTCTCCGTGGATGAGAAACATCCATATCTAGCAGTGGACGACGCGGTCTTGGTAGGCGCTCCGACATGGTGGAGGACGGTGGCGATGGATGTGGTGGAGGACGGCGACAATGGATGGGGTGGCAGACGGAGGCTGGTGTGGGGATGGGATGTTCTAGCGCGGACGGTGTATGAATGGGAAAATGGAGGGAGAGGTACGGGGAACCATGTTTTTGGGACGCGCCTTTCTGAAATATGGGAAAGTTACGAACTTAGCCCCCGTTTAAAATTTGGACGTCTCGTCGGTTGGGGATAGGACGGTAATCTAGCATCTCGTCAATATTTTCCCAGAGCAATTTCGGGCGAGGAGAGGGTGGTTGGCGCCCATGGTTGGCGCCCACGGTGTATGAACAAGGCTGACAAGTAGGGCGGTTGTGTCATGTCTGAGTGAAGTTACAAACCTGCCCCTATTGAAAATATTTGCCTACATCGATTTCGGCCGAGTCGAGTTTGTTTTGCCGCCCGCCGTGTATGAATGGGGAATGGAGGGAGAAACAGAGGTCTTTCGTACGAGCTTGAATCAAATGTGTTTTGCTGCCCATGTTTGACGCCCACCGTGTCGGAATGGGCTCAGAGGTGGTCGTGTCACGTCTAATTGAAATTACTAACCTACCCCTATTTAGAGCAGTGGAAATCGGGCCGATGGATTGTCCGTGTAATGGGTAGACAGTAATTTCCATCTCCCAAACACTTGGCTTCGGGCAGCCGACGTGGGAGTGGACATTTTGCTACTTCTTTCGAATTTTCGGACAATAAGCATCCACGTTTACCCTGGCAACTAAATTCGAATCCATTTTGTATTCCTATATGAATCTTTATAAATCATTCTATGTGTTTTTATATATCTTCAAAAGGACGAAAAAGATGTATTCCGCTGTCATATATGAATATGGTTTATAAATGCCGATACTCAAATTCAGAAGCTAGAATCCAGTTTAAGGTGAATTCGAATATTTGGAACACTTCATGTCCAACTCAAATGTCACACGCAGCATAATGTGTACTCCCATTTAGATATGTACACAAGTGATGTATCAAGATTCAAATACCGAGTCAATCAACAAAGAATGTACAGAACTAACAGACATATAAAAACTTATAGAGTATATAGATCAATAATATCAACTAACATACATAAGCCAGGCCGTTGTACTTTTTTTTGCTACAACAACATCCTTTTTTTTGCCAGCATCTTGGCCCTTTCCGATGCGTGCCACTTATGGTCCATCTGTACTACTACTATTGTTGAATGCACATTCAGCCTGATTGGCAAATTTGTAAGTCTGGCACAGCAATCCAAAGGAAATGTCTCAGAGTCTTATCAATTAATACAAACTTGTGCTCAAATAAAATTACAAACCAAAAAACAAAAAAAACAATTATTGCATGATCTCTAAAACAAATGGTTTGATTGATTACATGAACAGACAACACAAAGGTTATTCAACTATGGAAAGAACATTTCACCTACGATTTACCAAGTAGGAATTTAATTTCCTTTTTTCCTTCAGGACCTTAACAATCTGGTCAGTCTCAGCTTGCTTCGTTTTGAAATCCACCAAATATTTAATGGTTGTCTTGAGTACTGCTTGTGGTTGTGTTGTTTGCTTTCTCAACATGTCAACTTCATCTCTCAGTGCAGAAGCAGAATCTCTTTCTACCACTAGTTTAGCCTCTAGAGCATCAGCAGTTGGCAATTGATAATGCACGATTGGGCCGGCGCCACTGTTGTGGGATGATGCAACGTCCATGGGGACCTCGCTTTTTGATCTTGGGCTAACCTATTTTGCCATTAAAGTTCCGATTGGATTCAGAAAAGTTGAAGTTAGCAAAACATCTCAACTGGGAGATATAACAGCAAACCAGTTAAACAAACAAGCTGAAAAGTAGTTATTAACATCATTGTAACCCGCTGTTGCAGCAGCAAAGCAGTTAAACAAACAAGTAGATATTTAAGTTAAGGCAAACAGGTAATTCTTAACAGTAAGTATCAAACACATAGATAGGCCCAGTCTACAATATGATTAACAGGCTGTGGCATTATGTAATCAGTAGCAAACTAAATTAAGCCAAGCAACGTAATTGAACAATTTTGCAATAAGTGTCTAACTAAAATTCCGAGAAGCAGGTAACTCAACTTACGCTAGTTCTTTGTATAGGCACACTGCAACTTCTTTTTCGCTTACAAGGTTGTACGAAGGAGTCCATGGCATCAATTGCTTGGATACGCAGTCCCAATACTTCTTTCTTCCCACACTGCATTGGTAAGTCGAATGCTTAATCTGGTAAGATGGGGCATCCTTGATATGTTATATGAGGACGTGTAGTTAGACTAGTTGTAGCCACACACATCACACTGGCTTTTACTGTATATTTCATGCGATTACTTTTCGCATATCGAGATCTAAGCAATCTACAATAGGATGAAAAGGCTGGCATCCTTCACATTATTGGTGAACTCAGTTCATAGAAACAAGCAATTCAACCATTCTGTGGGTAAATCAAAACGCCATTGGAATATTTTTTCACTATCCAATCATACACGCAAAAAGGGGCGACGCCACCATAGGAGCTGGTATGGGCGGCCGCCTCAGGTGGCTGGAAAGTGTGCACCTAGTTTGAGTCGTCCAGGTTGGCCCACGCTAGTTTTGTTCATCCCAACGCACGAGCAGGCAATGTAAAAATTGAAGAAAAATGTTTCAATTTGGATGGGCCAATAACATAAGTGCAATGCAGACCCTATAGCAGGCTCGCGGACCAAACGAGCGCCTCCCATATCGATCGACAGCAGGAAAAATCCCAATTCATTCGCTCCAGCCTCCAGTCTGGTTCGCTCCTAACCTAGCCGCCGCTGGACAGACCGACACAACACTTCCTCGCGCCCTCATTGGAGGGCGGTCGCCGGGCTTCAAGCAAACAGAAGGACAAGAAGATGAAGATCCAACCCTGGGTGTAGCCTGCGTGGGAGGCAGTGGCGGCAGCACGGGCATGGCATCGAGATTGCGCAAACGGATAGTCGCATCTTGCAAGAGTAGCATGCGCAACGAGCAGGTACATCACATCCCTGATTATATCTAATTCAACTCTTCAATTTCTGGCCAATAGTTAAACCGGACGGTGTTGTAAAACTGCTTGTATGTAGGGATGAGAAAATAAAACCAATTTCTACTTATTTTATAACTCCCCCAATCAATACTGAACTGACTGAATCTGATGTATCTAATCAAGTTTCTGGCGCAAACATACAAGCTCGTGTTGTTCTTGAGCCTGAAGTGTCTAATGAACAGTCTGCTAATGAAGGATTTGATGCAAACATTTTACATGCTCCTGGTGATGAACATATAGTGTCTAATGAGGGATCTAATGCAAGCATTTTGCAAGCTCATTGAAGGATTTAGTGTCTAATGATGATCTACTATGTTGAGAGAGATAGAGATTTGCAGGCATTGATGACAAGCAAATTATAGTGCATTTTCATAGCTTGAGGAAACGTCGAGGCCATCTACCAGAAAGTCCCCGTATCATGACAACATAGCATAAATACTTTTCTAATCTGTTGTTTGAAACTATTGGCATACCTGTGCAGGATAGATATATTGATATGCAGTTTGCGCACTGGTTATACGTGCAATTACACTTCGATATTTTCAGCCAGAGAACGAATAATTCAGGCAGGTACAGACCATGTTTGTAGTCCTTGTACACCATGTTGCATTTTGTCTTTTTTGGTGCTTGCATCATTTAGTGTTTATAATCTGAACTACTTTGGATCATTAGCTGGTTTTCAAAGTGCATGCAGCTTCACATTTCTTAAGTTATGTTGATTTCCGGAGTGCAAGTGCCTTCGTATTTTTTAAGTTTAATGTTCGCCCCTGGTAACTTGAATTCGTGGATCAGCCACTGCACACAAATCATATAAGAATGCCAGTACGAATTAAATGAAATGCAGGGACTTACGCTAGCTCGTTGTACAGGCTCGCTGCAGCTCTGCTTGCGCTTGGGATGTTCCATGTACAAGTCCATGTTACCACTTGCTTGGATGTGCAGGCCTTGTGCTCCTTGCATCCTCCTCTGCATTTTTGACACGGCAAATGGTTGATCAAATAAGAGGAATCGACCTTGATGTTGTAGCGGAGGACAGATACTTACAAGGTTATACGGGTGTGCAGGATGTGTACCAGATCCCGTAGCCCCGTCATGCTTCGCTAAAAAATGGATTTGCTTATTTCAGATGATATCTCCAGAAGAAATAAGAGTTAAAGTCAGAGTTGCATAGGTGTGTAAGCTAAGAGAGAAGTGAAAGGATATCCAAACATCGTCGGGATAGTGCACACGGGAGTGATGTGTGGATACCTAGTTCGGGCCGGCGTTTGGGCCTGCTCGCCAAGCTAGAGTGCGGGTCACTTCAGAGCCGTTGAGGGTGATGCGCTGGCGTTGGCTGGCCGCGCACGGATGCAGATCTTGAGTGGCAGCGAAGCACTACGATGCGGTGGATGAGACCGTTAGTGAAGCCCCAACCGCCTCTGGGGCGGAGTTGCGACAATGTGCTCGGTGAAGTAGCCCCGGTGAGCTGGGTGACGGCGTCGGTGAAGCACACCTGATGCGGCGGAACTCGGTGTCTGTGAGGCATGTCGGTTGCGGCGGCAGCGTGGTCGGTGGACCACCCGGTGCGGGGGACGAGGGCGTAGATGAGTTAGCTCCGGTGCGGTGGTGAAGCGCGACCGTCGTCTTCGTCGTCGTCATCTAGGACATAGGTGGGGAAAGAGACGAGACGAGCGGCGATTCCAACTTTGCTTGGGTTGGCGGAGAATTAGGGATTTGAGCAATCTGGGCGCGGAAGGGGACGGTGGAGAAGAGAGATTTTGCAGGGCTGGAATTGGGGCAGCCGGATATTTCAATCCGAAACGTGGAAGGGGGGTGGGTGGCTGGGTGCTACGTGTCCGTCCGACACACGCGACCACCCTGACAGGACTATGCTTGGGTGCCTTAAGGCACCTGCC
>NC_041385.1:843209949-843210628 GCF_002162155.2 Triticum dicoccoides | reverse complement strand
TTAAGGCACCGAAGCAGCGTCCACCCTGACACGACCCTGGTTTGCCTGGTGCGCCTACATTTGAGAATGCAAACGAATCTTCTTTCATTTGCAAATGAATATGTATGTATTACCATGCCCGGGTTTTCCTTGCAATAATTAGTCATTTGAAACGAGATACTCCCTCCGTTCACTTTTGTAAGTCATTTCAGACAACTTAAAATGAATTGTTTCGCACATTGTCTGAAATGTCTTCAAGGTCTTATAAAAGTGAACAGAGGGAGTACTATAAATTAATTAATAAGGAGTTATTTGAAAAAAATTCGAAACGGTATCCACGCTAATGTGGATTAGAGTGTGTGTCATATAATTAGTTATTTGAATTAGAATGTGTGTCACATAGCGATCTCCAATTCTAACGTGGATTTCACATTTCACTGTATCCATGCTACTTTTTTAATACAAATTCATATGTATATGATGAACACCATGGTAGTGAGAAAACTTTTGGATGGATTCAAACATATGACCTACAAAAAAGCACAACAAATTGAGTCAATGTCAACTTTTCGAAACTTGGGATGGCACGAATTCGAAATAATTACCCGTATGCATGGTCCTCGGTTCAAATCTTACAATGTACACCGAATTGAAACAACGATTTTAGGTCTCGTACTATGTACATTCAAATGTTGTTTTT
>NC_041385.1:843191628-843209386 GCF_002162155.2 Triticum dicoccoides | reverse complement strand
TCACCCTCCCGCGCTAAATACACGCATTGCCTATCTAGCCCCCCCAATCAACCTCTCGTGTGCACGCACACACGTGTTGTATATCTAGGTCACTCCCTCGAGACTATCTCACTCTTTCTTCCGCACGGCGGGCCACACTCGCCCAATCTCGCTTTCTTTATCAGAGTCTCGTTTAACCTCGTTTTCTTTCACACACAAATGATATATCTCCCTGTTCAGGCCTTGATTGACACACTCTATACTCTCTCACGCAGATTGTCTATGTTGGTCACTCCATCCAAGCCGCCGCCACTCTTTCAACCTCATGGTGGGCCACGCTCACTCAATCTCTCTCTCTCTCTCTCTCTCTCTCTCTCTCTCTCTATTTGTATGTCTCAATTGACCTCGCTCTTTCTCGGACAAAAACGATATATCACCATGTTTGAGCCCAATTCGACCTATTCACATTGTATACTCTCTCACACACATTGTCTATCTAGGTCACTCTCTCCAACCCGTCTCACTCTCTCGATCGCACGGTGACCCTATGTGATCGGTTGACCTTGCTTCCTCCCACGCACAAAATATATTTACACGTTTGTGACTGGATCATCCCTCAAGCTCTATCTTACAGCCCTCACCCTTGCCAAAATCTCAATCGTACAACATCTCTCCAGAGCATATATACTTGTTCAATGAATGTCGGACCACACTCACTTTGTCTCTCTATCTATGTCTCTCGATTGACCTCGCTTTCTCACACCGTATCTTCCACGCATTGAAGCTACTACCTCTCCATCCCTCGCAAAGCCGGAGCTATTTACATTGCGAGGGGCACTCCAACCTTAGATTAATTTGTGTAGGTATTTATTCCGGTCGGTTTAGATTATATTTTCGTAGCATTCGGCCCACAACTACTCCAAACACCGTTGCAACCCACGCAACTCCCCTAGTTGATTTCCCTCTGGCTCGGTCATCGCTCTCTCGCACGTCCTTTCTCGCCTTCAATGTAGCACCATGGTATTATTGAAAAAACTATGTTGTTCTCTTCAATTATTATAAATAAGCTACAAAGCTACACACCGATAGTCCACTTGGAATGGAACAAATTCCGACCCACAAATTAAAGGGCTACAAACTAGACACCGAGGGGCCCACGTGTCATGAAACAAATTTGCACCCATATACAAATTAAAAAAATAAAGGACGAGGATCGAACATGCGACCGGGCCTTCAAGCCGCACGTCAATAGGCAATATACATAGAACAACAATGTTTGTTGTACCCCCCTTTGTTCACATAATGTTTTTATATTACCACAGCCTAATTAATGGATAACACGTAATATTATTTTTAGTACTATTCGCCTTCACTTACTGGTGGTTTCTATGTGTTCTCTCTCTCTCTCTCTCTCCCCCCCCCCCTTCTGCGCTTAGACGCACGGGCAAACACGAAGAACTCGCGGGCAATGTTGCCGTTGACCATATCTGGACGCATTCACAAGTCACGGCATCAGTTTCACGTACTAGCAGCACTAGTCAGTGCACGTTAATTTGGAAGTATGTTAAGTGCATGCGGATATTAAGTACTAGGATATTATTTGTGTGTTATTATGTGATTAGTACTATTTTTGGCATGAAATTAATTGCACGCTAAACGTGTTGAGTGCTCGACATTGAAGCAGTCTAGGTCGTTGAATGACAAGGAATACATGTGGCTTGATGATGTTTTATATTTAATTTGATACGGCTCTAGCAATACATTCAATCGATCAAACCATAGATTTCGTTCAGTCTGACTCCGACTTTAAATTATACGACGATTGATATAAAATAAACGGAAATGATAAACGTTCGGATTTTAAGCATAGCAATCCGAACGTATTTCATGGCAAATTTAGATTACGCGGCAGCGGCGGGGGCGTCTCGCGGTGGGAAGCGGCTCCTCTGCCGTGCTCTGTGTGTCATCGGGCCACTGACCGACGGCGACGGCGGCGTCTTGCGCCGTTGTTGGCGTACTCCTGGACGTTCGCCTAGCTTCAAGGAAGGCCAAAATGTTCTGGACTTCGGAGCGAGTCAACTGGCGGGAGGAGGCGACTGGCGTTGGTGCAAGGAAGCGGTCGACAGCGGCCATCCATGCCGCTGAGGGGGGCACTGGCACCCGCGCGGGGACAGGCGGTGTCAACGGCGCGATGGAGACATTCGTGTGCACGGGCACCGGCACGGGCACGCACGTCAGTGCACACGCAGGCGCATGCGCTAGCAGGTGCACGGGCACCGGCACGGGCATGCGCGTCAGTGCACGCGCAGGCGCATGCGCTGGCAGGTGCACGGGCGCGTGAAAGTCGGCGGGGACCTTGTGGAACCCCGTGGCATCAAGCTCGGCGACAATGTGCGGCTCCCAGCCCATCAATACCACGGGGAGACGGGAGCCGGAATGGGAGCGGGGACAGGCGCGGCGTCTTCCCGCAAGGCCAGTTCAAGCTCGTCCCAAAGCGCCTTATGTTCTTGAGACTCCGGCTAGGTGTCTTCCTCAGGAAACTGGAACACTAAGGGCAGACCATCATGATGCGGCATGGCGTACGTTCAGGTCGGGCTGGTTGTAGGTAGACGACAGGAGAATCGGAGAGGAAGAGAGAAGATTGTAGCGATACCGGGTAGTGCGGGGTTGATTTTAAACTGCGGCGCCGGCGACATTAAAAGTGGGAGAAGTTGGGACGACGGTGGGCGGCGGAGCCTGGTCAAAGGGCTTGCCTCCCGGTGAGTCTGCATAGCGGTCTGCTCGCACGCCTCCTTGACAGCCGGCGCAGCGGTCTGCTCTCACGCCTCTCGTCGACTCACACGCTTGCTGGGACGGTACCTGCCGATGAGAAGCGGGGACTCATGGTGGCACGTAAACACCCACGGTTTCAATAGTGAAAGCATTCGGGTTAACGTAACAGGTCTTTGTTCCAAAATACCTTGGCTCTTCATTTGCGCAACTTGTCATAAGCAGCTTGTCTCGAATTGAAGAAAAAACTTACGAAGTAATATTTGTGCCATATCACGTGACCATGCTCAGTTTCAAGAATTTATGCTCACTTTTGGGATTTCTGAAATTTAAGATCCGGGATTCGAAACACTATCATAACCTGCATCACGCAATAAATTTTCAAGCCGTACATCTGTCCTGTTGTATTTCTTAAGAAAGGATTTGGTCAAACATTTTGCTTAGTTAGACTTCAGACAAGTTATATATGCAGAGTAAAAGGATAATCCCTCTGTACCAGTGCATTGCCTGATATATTAACTCAAGTACTAGGCACGAACAAACGGGCTCAATTATGTGCTCATCCTGGTGTAGTAGTAGTAGTACTAGGCAATGTAGTTGACGGGTGACCTTGACGAGCGGCGACCGAGGGAATTGAACCGTGCTCGGCACGGTAGGTACCGTTGTCTAGTTACTAAAGCATCCCTCCGTTGTTCATCGGTAGTCATTATGGACCGGGGACATTTGAGAAATTTCCTAGGGCTGGAATTATGGCCGCCAGATATTTCGACTTGAAACGCTGAGGCTCGATTGGTTGGGGTTGCCTAATGTGCGTACCACGCACGCCACCAAAGGACACGAGCCCGGTTTTTTTGTAGGATCAACACGAGCCAAGGTCTGGCTGGTACGCCGTTGGGTCCTACCATTCGAGAATACGAAAGGAACCTTTTAAATTGCCGAATGAATCTATGTGTATTACAATACCCGTATTTTCCTTGCAAATACTAATCTCAACGTGGTAATTGATTTATGACGAGTTGTTGAATTAGTGTGAGTTTGTGATATAGTGATCTCAACGTGGATTTCACATTTCATGGTATCCCTAGTCTGAGATATAGCAGTTCACATGATGAGTCTAATTTTTTTGGAGGAAACCTAGATGAGTTTGAGAATTGCACACAATTTGTACAATAACTACTCAGATGCCCTTGGATCCCATATCCAATGACCTTGAATCTCGTATCACTGTAGCATATTAAGATGAAGGAGGACATCATATTCTCCTGTATGTAATAATATCATGTGCTACCACACCTTAGATGCTTTGGTGATACAAGCTCTTCGGAGCCGTTCGATTTGTGACCCAACACCTCCTCGGTCGTTCGAATGGTTTTTTGCAGAAAAGCCCCAAAAGAGTTCGGCCACTGCTTACAAGCACAAAGACTACTCAGATGCCATTGGATCTCAGATCAAACGACCTCCAAGCTCGTATCGCCGTAGCATCCAAGTTGCGATATCACCTTATGTTTTCTCGCACGGGAGAATATGAGGTGCTCCCGCACCGTAGATTCTATGGTGATACGAGTTCACTGAGATCTAACGGCCCACGGTAGGAGGTTTGAATGTTTTTGCAATATACGGCTGAGAGAGTTTGGGAAATGCGCAGAAAGTACAAGTACTACGCATGTGCCATCTGATCACTGATCATACGACCTAGATGCTCATATCACCGTAGTGGGTAATTAAGCTACGGGGAGCACCTAATATGAGCACCGGGGAGCCGTTGGATTGAAGGTGCAGCGGCACACACAAGGCATGAATGTTTTATTTGCATAAAAACCTTTGGAGAGTTTGGAAATTGCGCATAATTACAAGGACTACTCCCAAGCCATTGGATATCACTTACAATGGTGTAAAAACTCATATCACAATAGTATCTAAGCTGCGGGGTGGATGTGATATTCTGTGCCGCTGTCATTTTTGTTCGTAAACTTGCAAAATACGTGTAACTTGTGCCGTTACTTGTCTAACTGCGCAAAGTGTTTGTTCAAAAAAACCATCCTACACTGAAATATCGGAACAACACACGGGGGTCCCACTTGTCAGTAATCAAATTTGGACCTAAAACTAACAAATCTGAAAGACGAGATTCGAACTGGCAACCTGGACTACAAAGCATAAGTCGATAGCCTGAAAAAATGAACGGTTGTTGGCTTTGTCCCGTAACTTGATTTTATACAGTACTTGCGTTGAGTATAGTAGAGGGAGTGCCTCGTGAACACGTGCATGACCGTTGTCTCATTTACCGGTGGGTCCCAGGTCTCCGATCTCAATATCTCTTCTCTCCACCGTCTAACCTTTCCACGGGCACACACGAAGAGCGGCGCTAGCTTGCCGTGGTGTTATTGCAACTAAAACAAGCTTGGAAAATAGAAGATTCGCCTAGAACAAGAGACGTTGTGGCTGGTCGAGACGGAGCTAACCACATCTATCCTCTGTGCCACGTTTGCATGACGAAGCTGTGTGGCTAGTGGGGTGTTTTCGACCGATTGGCTGGGTCCCGAGGTCGAACCATAGGTACTACGTCTGATACAGTATATTTTTAGACGCACATTTTTCCTCCGTGCCGAGACGTGGCACACCCTACCGTGCGGTTTCGGGGTCCTCCCGGGTGGTGCACGCATATATTCTTCCTGACGTGGGACGCCCTACCACACATTTTCTAGGTCCTCCTCGGTTGTAGCGCCGAAGCAAGTAAATGAGTTGTCAAATCACGAAAGACCACCTTTCCCGCCGAGTACATCAGTGAAGCACGGTGGCTAGCTAGTTGGGCTAGTTCGACCGATTAGCTTGGCCGTCGCCACATTTGTTTTTTCACCCGTTTTTTATCTACTTGTCGGCAGGTAAATTTAAATATCCACCGCATCGTTGCTCTGGTGTTTGGGTGCGGCAGGATTTTTAATTTTTTGATTGATGGGAGCAGGCATGGCAGGATTTTTAATTTTTTGATTGACGGGAGCAGGCGCGGCAGCAATTTGTCACGATGACTCCGCCTGTAAAAACCCACTGCTCCCTGATGTGAGAAGTCGTCGACTGGTGTTTTACCATGGTGAAAACCAAAAGATTCCCTGCTCCTCGGCTGGCTCCCTCCGCCTTCCCATAGAATGCATTGCCTTTCAGCCGTTTCGCCCCCTTTGCTTCCTCTCCACATTGCTTCTACCCGGTGCCATGGCAGCGCAGCAGATCACGGAGTCCGAGGTGAGTCGCCTGACACAGGAGCTCCATGCCAAGGATGCGGAGCTCAGGGCCAAGGACGTGGAGCTCCATGAGCTCAAGGAGGAGAGGAGTGCCACGCTCCTCCGTTATGTGCGGGAGTTCACGGAGCTTCAAAAGCGGCAGGCGTCCACCACAAAGATGCTCGAGGCGTCGGAGGCGTTGCTGCAGAAAGCGGGAGATACGATAGGCCGTCAGGGGAGCCGGCTGGAGCGCGAGCGGGCCGATCGTGACGAGGTCCAGGATCGCCTTAGCCACTTGGTGAACCAAGTTGCCACGCACGTGTTGCGGCTGCGCGATGCCTACCGTCGTGCCAGTGCGACGATGCCGGCCATCGGGCTAAACCCGTTCGACCACCCGGTCGACTTCAACGAGCTGCGGCTTCCTGACCTGGTCTCCTTCTTCACCTATATCTCCGAGGAGCTGAGCCGTCTCCGTGCAATGGTGGGGGATGAGCTGGACAAGGAGGGGTTGCAGGCTGCCGTCGTCGTTGCCGGGCGAATCCTTTCAGGGCTCCGTCACAGGAATCCATTCGTGCCATTGGACGCCGTCTTTGACGAGCTGGCTCCCGTCGACCGGGAGCGGGCTCTGCGGCCGGTTGCACCTTGTATCACCGACGTCGTGCGCCTCGAGAAGCAGAGGGACTTCGGTGGTGTTTAGGCGCCCTCTGCATGGGCATGTCCATGTCTCGGCGCAACATGACCATTGGATCAAACTCAGACGGTGCAGATCAGTCACTGTAGCACAAAGCGTGTGGGTGTGTTTGGTTGCATTCTCATCTCAATATAGTTGTTTCCTCTTTGTGTATTTTTGTCAACCTACTAGTGTGGACTCATGCACCCTTCATGCACTCTGCCAAACACCCAAAAGTGGGTCGAGAAGGGAACTTTTGCACCTATCCCGTGTACCCTTCATACACCCTGCCTAACACTATATTCATGCTTCATATGGTTCATGTTTCGTGGAGTACTGTAGCACCGTACTCTCTGTGTGCTATGGACCTAGTTCTGTTAACATTGATCTCACCATTCATTCTCGACGGACAGTCGAAAAAGCGGTACTATGTTACATATAGGAGTAGTTGACATGTGCACAACATCATTTGTTATCGTCATATCTTACTACACTAGCAACAAGATTGTGTCGTACTGACGTATGAACCACTGCACATGGCTTGTAGTAGGAGCATTGTGTATGTTCAAGTGGCTGCCGTGTTTCGCACTCCTCCGTCGTAAGAGTGGAAACGCTTACTGTAATCATTTTTTTCTTCAAAAAAACAGTGTACACACTCTACCGTGCAGATCCTCCTCCAGCCATGCACTAAATTACTCACTTTCGCCGACGTGTGGGACAGCCAGCACCTAGATCCACCAGCCATGCACTAAATTACTCCGTAGTAGAGACGGTAGACTACCCCGATCGAACCGCCGCAGTAATGCCCAATGAGCCGTCAAATCACAAAACCCCCTCCTTTCCAGTAGTAAGTTGGACGGAAGCAACCATCATTTCACTCTTCTCTCTCAGCTTCCTCTCTTGAAGAAAAACCCCCGCTCGCTTCGCTTCTCCCTCATCTCGTTCCTCCTTTCACTCTTCCCTCTCAGCTTCCTCTCTTGGATGGACGCCGGAGCACCGGCCGACGTGATTTCTATGGCTCTGGCCAAAAACGTCGAGGCTCATGGTACGAAGAAGCACAAGCACCCCAACGAGACTACCACAGACAAGCTCAAAGCCATCGCCCTGTCCAAGCCCCCCTCTCCGGGATCCATCATTAAGCAAGTCCAGGTAATGTCTCTTGTTGACGATCTTTTTCTCGATCTTAATCGCTTTTTTTTCATCTAGCACGCAGTACTAGTACTGGTAGTACAACTTTCTAGGTGATCTTGCATGTGATTTTAGTGTGCCAAATGACGGTTCTAAATTCCTCTTTTGACCAAAACATGCGAGAGGTTGACACTGATTTCTTATAGATTACTTTCAACTACTCCCTCTGTCCCAAATTTCTTGTCTTAGATTTGTCTAGATACGGATGTATCTAATACTAAAATGTGACTTGATACATCCGTATCTAGACAAATCTAAGACAAGAATTTTGGGACGGAGGGAGTACTTTATGAACATCAATGCTACCTTTTAAGAGGGTATATTTGCCTCAATAACTTGTGTTATGGATATTGCATGTAATCCCTCAGCTCTCATGCCTTTGAAGACATGTTCTAGTGTCTTTGTTCACTCATTTCTGTGCGTATATGTAGTCATATATGGAGTATAATATCGAAAATCATCTTATATTTCTGAACGGAGGTAGTAATAAAATATGGTTTTTGTTTGAGTTAGAACCAGGTCCGCGGTGGAGATGAAGTTCTCAAAGTCGTGTCGTGTGAACTGGAAGACCTGATGATGAGTTCTACTGCTGAACTATCCAGCTGTTGTGTCCTTGTCGCCACGTGTCCTGAACTAGTGTTTTCCTGTAGCATTGTTGTCAGGTGTGTTCTCGAGGCTGTACTTGACCACAACAATTTCCTGGCTATGCCTTCGATTACGAAGGGTGTGGTTGTTGTAAAGCTTCCCAAAAAATCTGATGCGGCCTGTCGTCATCATCATGTTTATGAGTGGAAAGACCACTCTGTTAGGTTCTCCAAGGTTGACAAGATGGTGATGGTGCATGTAGACATCTCACACGAAGTCCATGGCCTAGTCAGTTATGCGGGGTTCATCCCGTAGGTCAGTGGCAAGAAATAGTCTACAGAGTTCATTTAGTGCAACTTTGCTTGTCTGTAGTAAGTACTATTGTTCAGTACTTGATTTGTGTTTGTGAACCTTGTATTGTTTATTAGAACTGCCGCTTTTGGTGTGTGGTCAGTCCTGAGAACGGTCTATGTTAATGTCTGTCCACTCAATTCAGTCTGTATATTTTGAAGTATCCAGATCATATTTTTTGTGAGGACGGTTCATCAATTATGGTTACACTCCAATATCTGTATGCATTGCAGGTTTTATTGCACCCACCAGGATTTCCAGTCCCATGGATGTTCGGTCCATACGGTTTGTCACGACCTTTGGACTGTCCTGCTTGTGGGAGTAGGCAGGGCCCTTGCATACCACACGTAGTTGGACGATCAATCTTCTGTTTAGTACTTCAACATAGTGATTTCCTGGTAAGGATTCACTCGTGTCACATCAAGTAAATCTTATTGATTTAATGTCATGTTTTCTTTCTTTTCCTGCAATTTTACGATGCAGGTTTTGCCATGTGAGATTCATCACAGAATAAACCGTTTGGTCTGCTCTACGATGGCTATTTTTGCAGGTTTCACTTCTTATGTCGTGTCAGTAACAAAGGCACTGCCCATCACTTATATTACTGGAAAAAATTGGATCAGTCTGTTGTCTGAGTACAAGCTGAATCCCTATGATGAACTGTAGTTTGGTTTAACAAAAACGCCACAATTAGTCCTTCTCGCGTTTAAAAGAAATGAAGAAACAAATTGGATCGCGGTCACGGATCCTAGTCAAGTTAGAAAGCTGATCATAGCAGACAAGACACGATCACCGCTGTCTCGCACATCGGTACCACCTTTAGCAACGAATCGAGCACCGCAGTTGCTCTAGCATTTACAGCGGCAGTAGCTCAGTCTGATCCAGCTGGGGATTGGGCACCGACCGTGTCAGCGGATCTGTCCGATCTACCGGAGGATCGGGCATCGACACCGGCACCTGCTCCGACACCGGCACCAGCTCTACAAGGAGCACCATCTCCGGCAGCAGCAGCGGCTTCGGCACCTGCACCAACACTTGCACTTGCATCTGCTCCGGCCCGTGCAGTTGCACCGGCAACAGACTGGGCTACAGTTTGCACTTCATATACCAAAGTCCTTACAAAAACGGACATGTCCACCTTCTTGGTAAGCATTGGCCACCCAAGTGCTTCGTTCTTTTTTCTTTCCATGTTGTTTCACATGATTCACTGTGTTGATCTAACTGTTTGGGTATGTCTTCTTGTTTGCAAACAGAGAATTCCTAGAGCAACGAGGGAGTCATACAACAATCCGGGCGACGGCGGCCAAGCTTCTCTTACCATGCGCAACCTTGGTGTGAATGAACCTGCTCAATATACCGTAAGTACAAAGGATGGTCTCATGATGATTGATGCTAAAGGATGGTCAAGGTTCAAATATAAATCATATCTTGTTGTAGGGGATGATGTCAAAATCGAACTTTCTCGGCAAGGAGAGCTAGTCCAAATCAACTTTGAAATTCTTCAGTAGCAGCATGCAAGTGCCGAACTGATCTATCCTCCGAGAGATTTTGATGTAATAATCTGGCATGGTGAAACAAGTGTCCTGTGTGTATAAGTAGTACGACAGTATTATTTATCACATGGTATATCGTTGATAGAATTGCAACTCTGATTGCTGGTTAGGAACTGACGTTCGATTTCATTCCAACAACTGTCGTGCTTTATTCAATTTTATGTATTCGCCTTGCGACAACATCTAAAACCAGCGCTGTACCGATCGCTTGCAATATGAAAAGCGCTGAGGTAGAACACATGGGCCCCCAAACATGCAGGGTCGGCCTGCGGCCCAAAGTCCAGAACCGTGAGCCTATCTGAGTATTATATTCTCAGCTGAAACCCCATAAAAAAAGTTGAACCCCCATAATGCCCGTACGTTGCAGAGGGAGTATATATCTGTTGGGGAACGTTGCAGAAAATTAAAAATTTTCCTACGGTTTCACCAAGATCCATCTATGAGTTCATCTAAGCAACGAGTCAAGGGAGTGAGTTTGCATCTACATACCACTTGTAGATCGCGTGCGGAAGCTTTCGAGGGGATGGTGATGATGGAGTCGAACTCGGATCACCGATGACCAAGTGCTGAACGGACAGCACCTCCGCGTTCAACACACGTACGGTACGGGCAATGTCTCCTCCGTCTTGATCCAGCAAGGGGGAAGGAGAGGTTGAGGAAGATGGCTCCAGCAGCATCACGACGGCGTGATGATGATGGAGTGACAGTTCTCCGGCAGGGCTTCGCCAAGCACACGCGGAGGAGGAGAGGTGTTGGGGAGGGGAGGGGCTGCGCCTTCAAGTTGTGTATGCAGCCCTCCCCTCACCCCTCTATTTTAAGGGGAAGGGAGGAGGGGGGGCCGGCCCCTCTAGATGCATCTAGAGGGGGGGGGGGGCGGCGGCCAAGGGGAGGGGGGCTTGCTCCCCAAGCAAGGGGGCGCCCCCCTTAGGGTTCCCCCCTCAACCCTAGGCGCATGGGCCCAAGGGGAGGGGTGCGCCCAGCCCACCAGGGGCTGGCTGCCTCCCACGCAGCCCAAGTGCCCCCCCGGGAGGGGTGGCCCCTCCCGGTGGTCCTCCGGAACCTTTCCGGTGGCCCCGGTACAATACCGATATGACCCGAAACTTTTCCGGTGTCCGTTTAACAACTTCCCATATATAAATCTTTACCTCCGGACCCTTCCGGAACTTCTCGTGACGTCCGGGATCTCATCCGGGACTCCGAACAACATTCGGTAATCACATACAAGTCTTCCTTATAACCCTAGCGTCACCGAACCTTAAGTGTGTAGACCCTACGGGTTCGGGAGACATGCAGACATGACCGAGACGCTCTCAGGTCAATAACCAACAGCGGGATCTGGATACCCATGTTGGCTCCCACATGCTCCTCGATGATGTCATCGGATGAACCACGATGTCGAGGATTCAAGCAACCCCGTATACTATTCCCTTTGTCAGACGGTATGTTACTTGCCCGAGACTCGATCGTCGGTATCCCAATACCTCGTTCAGTCTCGTTACCGGCAAGTCACTTTACTCGTACCGTAATGCATGATCCCGTGACCAGACACTTGGTCACTTTGAGCTCATTATGATGATGCACTACCGAGTGGGCCCAGTGATACCTCTCCGCAATACGGAGTGACAAATCCCTGTCTCGATCCGTGTCAACCCAACAGACACTTTCGGAGATACCTGTAATGCACCTTTATAGTCACCCAGTTACGTTGTGACATTTGGTACACCCAAAGCACTCCTACGGTATCCGGGAGTTACACGATCTCACGGTCTAAGGAAGAGATACTTGACATTGGAAAAGCTCTAGCAAAACGAACTACACGATCTTTGTGCTATGCTTAGGATTGGGTCTTGTCCATCACGTTATTCTCCTAATGACGTGATCCCGTTGTCAATGACATCTGATGTCCATAGTCAGGAAACCATGACTATCTGTTGACCAACAAGCTAGTCAACTAGAGGCTCACTAGGGACGTATTGTGGTCTATGTATTCACACGTGTATCACGATTTTCGGATGATATAGTTATAGCATGAATAAAAGACAATTATCATGAACAAGGAAATATAATAATAATGCTTTTATTATTGCCTCTAGGGCATATTTCCAACAATATCTCAGCAAGGTGAGCCTGTGATATAAAAGATTTGTATATTTCTTTATAGAGGGAGTATCTCTCTGTCAAAAATATATATTTATGTGTAACTAGTTACTCCTGTCTTTCTACTTCCTTTCGCTGATATGTGGGGCAACCGGTAACGGGGTCCACGTGCCACATGCACAAATTAGAGCACAACTTCACGGTAGACACACCCCGGTCGTAGCGCCGCAGTAATGCCCAATGAGCCATCAAATCACAACCCCCCCTTCCAGCTTTAGCAGTAAGCTGGACGGCCGAAGCGGCAATATTTCACTGGGCCTGAATCCCCTTCTGCCTCGTCTGCTTGTTCAGAGAAAACCCCCTCTCGGCGATTGCATAGGGTTTTCTCATGGAGAACCAGGTACAAATTCTTCATCCATCCCCAATAAATCCAAGTCCCTTGGTCGCAGGTAATCCTAGGATGGCAGCCGTCGCCGTTGATGCATTTTTCTTCCTACTAAATCTAGTGTGTTTCATTTGCAGTGCCCAAAGTGCGAGTACCCTACATGTTTCCGCGCCCTCGGCGAGACGCCACACTTGTTCCTTCTCATCCTAACACAGCATTTTGAAACGCGCACAGTATGTTCCTAGAATCCTCTTTTCTATCCGGGAGGGTGGGGGTTTTTTAAACATGCTGTGTTCTCATATTATTTTTCCTGCAGTGTATTATTTGCTCTGCCAGAACACATGTACTCAAGATGCTCGGCCTTGCCATAACTGAATACACTAGTTTAATGGTCGCAGTGAAGACAAGCCATGGATATAAGTTCCGAGTTGGGTTCATGAACCAAGAAGATCGCTGCTCTTTTTATGGCCGGACTTGGATAAACTTTCTCAAGTGTTACGGACTGAAAGTTGGTGCACGAATGTTGATGGAAATAGCAGAACCTGGTCTCATCTTCACTGTGATCTTCCACCCCGACGTCGTTCCAATTGTTCATCCATGTTAGTTTTGTATTTGGTTCTTGCTTGTTGCATCGATTACTTCTTAATCTACCTATTCTGTCTAACTAATCAGAATTTAACTTTATAAGTAGCAATGAATCTCTCACAAAGATGCTACTTCGAACTAATATTTTCTTATAATTGGTGGCACGTGTAGGTTTTTTCAGAGTTAAGCAGTCTGCTTGTTTGGTACTCTGTAATAACTCGGCTGTTACTAATGGCGCTGAAGTTGACTGGATCGACATCCATAAGTTCCTACACTTTATTGAACGTCTTGAGGTCCTTGTGGGGGCGTTTCAATGGTGGAAGGCCACGTGGGATATGTGTGCCACTGCTGCAATCGTTGAACAGGTCCAACTGTGTCGAGAAACTTATGGTACGAGCTGTTTTCTGTTATATATGTTGTTCATAAACAATTGCTTATACACAGTTTTACAGATGTGATCTTCTTGAAACAGGAACTGCCGAGTTCTATTGTTCCTATACAGATGCCTGACCATGGTCAGGTCAGACTTGCGCTCGGTCACAACATGATGTTTATGTCGACCTACTCAATTCCCCTTGGAGGTGAAAAGATACTTATTCATGGGTGGTCTCAAATAATGAAGGCCCGTCCATCTTGGAGAATAGGACAGAAGATTATGTTCATGCTTTTCCATGGCTCTAAAGTGAATATCATGTTTATTGACCACGTTGTGAGATGAAGCCGCTTTTAGAAGGTTGTGGATGCGCGGGGTAGCGCCTGGGCCTTGTCCCGGGGCTTGGCGGCCTCACCCTTGGTTAACTGTAGGCAGAGTAGCACTGTTCGAGGCGTGCTTTGTATGGTTGAACCTGTATAAGTACTCATACTGCTTTCAGCTTTGGTTGTTAAGTGCCCCTGCTGGTTTCAGATAAGGTTGTTAAGTACTCCTGCTGCTTTTACAGTCTGTGGTGTTTCTTTAGTCCTGTCTTCCTCCAGACGCCAAAACCAAACCAGCGCCGGCGGGGCCGCCTGCTTCCGCCTCCTACGGCTGGCTGCGCCTTAGCGCACGCATCGCCGCCCCACCGTCTCCTAAATCGTTAACGATGACGTCCTCCACGCGCTTTGGTGCGCTCGCCACGGCGCCGTCCTCTCGCGTTGTCAACATGGTCAACAAACAACAGGAATCGGCAGAAGTACATGGAGTGGATGACAATAGGGGCCCACCACATCAGCGTATGGAAAAATAAAATGCTTCCTCCTAGTGTTTTCCAGACATCTGGGACCCACGACATTGTGAGCGTATATAGTCAATAGACAAGAGAATAACACAAGATCGGCTGACACCTTGGACATAGCTACTCGAGCAGTATTTTTTTGTTTGGTATTGTTGAGACGAAGCAGGGTTTGAACTGGGCTGTGGCCCGTCTAGTCCAGGCTTATATTTTATGTTCACCATGTGACCAGCCCAGCTATTTTTTCTTTGTGAAAATGAGCCCAGTTTATTTTTTCTGAAGAATACCCAATCCAGGCCTACTTATTTTTCTACGCCCTGATGGGCTGCAACTCTTTCAAGACGCCTACAAATGTTGAAAGTAATATGAAATGGGCTGTAAATATAAAAACAGATGACAAATTGGCAATTACTTTATAATTTCTGAATTTTTTCACATTTTCAGATTCCTATTTCACTGGGCATTAACCTAATTTAAATATATCTTCAAAGTATTTTAAATCTGGCTCGACATTTCGGTATTAAAACTAGTTTGGAGCCCACAGAAATATGCGAAATTGCCCTGGCCAACCAAAAAAAGACAACTGCAATAAATTGCATAAGAAGTTGCCATGAGCTATATATAAATTATTAAAAAAAGAGGGAGTGGTCTGACTTGTGGGCCTGTTTAGTTGACGCGTATGCAAGATTTTTTTAGTTATTATATACATCAACAAACGATTCTAGCAGACGTAACCGTTGGATGTCAATCCAACGGCCGTCGTGTTTCTTCAATCTCTGATCTTCTTGCTCCAGCCGCCAAAGCAGCACCGGCGGGACCGCCTGTTCCCGCCTCCCGTGGCCGGCTGTGCGGCCGTGCAGGCCTCAGCGCACCCTACTACTCCCACCGTTGGCCAGGGCATCCCTCTACTCACCCACACCCCCTGTTATTCTGCGGCGATGGCAGCCTCACACCGCAGCCGAACCGGTGAACCCTCGTACTCTTCTCCCCGCGGGCTTCCACTGTTGTGTCTTCCCCGGCTCCGCTTCGTCCCCTTCCTAGGCCTTGCCGTCGTCCACCACCGTGGTGCTCTCGGCGTGGCGTAGTCAATGTGGTCAACGACCGACTTCCATCGGAAGAGTACTGTACATGGAGAGGCTGACAGCTGGGTTCACGGCAGCCGCAAGGAAGTGCCTCCTTATTACGTGGAAAATAATTATTCCTCCACCTGACAGCAGGGACCCACCGGACGGGCCACTAGTATTTCGTGAAAAAAACCTTTCCCCCTAACTGTGGGACCCACAGCACGGGCCACCGTATTTCGTGAAAAAAACGTTCCCCCCGCTGTCAGCTCAGACCCACCGGAAGTGCCTCCTTATTACGCACAAAAAAATGAATACCCCCTGCTAGCTGGGACCCACCTTGGTGGGAGGCTAACTTGTGGGCCTACTAAGTTGACTGGGACGGAGGCCTTTGTCAACTTTAGTCAATATATGAATGATTCTAGCTCCAGTGACCATACGATGTCCATCCAACGGCCGCAGTGCTTCTTTAACCTCTGGTCTTCTTGCTCCAGCCACCCAAAGTAGCGCCGGTCGTGCCGCCTACTCCTGCCGCCCATTTCCGGCTGTGATGCCGCGGAGGCCTCACTGCCCCCTACTACTCCCACCGCTGGCCAGGGCATCCCTCTACGCACCCACACCCCCTGTTATTCTGCGGTGACGGCAGCCTCACACCGCAGCCGAACGAGTGAACCCTCATACTCCTCTACGCGTGGGCATCCACTGCCGCGTCTTCCCCGACTCCGTGTCGTCCCCTTCCTAGGCCTCGCCATCGTCCATCGCCCTGGTCCTCTGGGCGCGGCATGGTCAACGTGGTGAAGGAACAACTTCCATCGAATGTGGACTGTACGTGGAGAGGCTGACAGCTGGGTCCACGGCCACAACAAAGAAGTGCCTCCTTATTACGCTCAAAATAATTATTTCTCCACCTGACAGCGGGGACCCACCGGACGGGCCACCGTATTTCGCGAAAAAAACGTTTCCCCCTGATTGCTGGGACCCACCAGCTACATCTTCGCACGCAAGGAAGTGCGTCCGGGCAAAAAAAAAAGCAAAACGATTCGCCCCCCTGACTGATGGGACCTACCAGCTACATCTTCGCAGGCAAGGAAGTGCCTGACAGTTGGGACCCACCTGGTCGAAGCGTACATAGCATTGTCATTCTGGTCGCGAACGTGTACGTACATACTAGTCGATGTAGAGGCGCACACGTGTCGTAGTAGAGGCGTGCACGTGTCGTAGTAGAGGCACGCACGTAGCATGTACACGTACGTGCACCGGCCAGGGTGCAAGACAGAAAATACAGCCACGTATGTGTACATACGGGCGGGGTCTCGAACGCCTACTCGCGCATACGTACAGCGAGGGCTCATGTACATGGCTGGGTCGGAACGGAGAAACAGCGTCGTCGTCGCGTTCATGGGGAGGCAACAGAATGCGTCGTATTCATGGGGAGGCAACATAATGCGTCGTGTTCATCGGGAGGCAATGGAACGCGTGGGAGCCAACCGGCTGGGTCAGAGCGGAATGCGTGGTCGTGTTCATCGGGAGGGCTTGGATGGAACAGACAATGGAAACGAGGCCTGGTGTACCGCACAATGGAGGAAACGGACCTCCTACGTTCAGAACGGGGTCCTGTTGATCGGGAAGGGTGTGGTGTACCACAAAACGGAGGAAACGGACCTCCTACGGTCGAAACGGGGGTCCTGTTGATCGGGAGAGGTGTGGTGTACCGCAAAACGGATGAAATGGACCTCCTACGGTCAAAACGGGGGTCCTGTTGATCGGGAGGGGTGTGGCGTACCGCAAAACGGACGAAACGGACTTGTGTTGGAGCGCTACGGTCGAAACGGGGGACCTGTTCATCGGGAGGGGTGTAGCGTACCACAAAACGGGACTCCATGGGATACTGTTCATATCCACCATCAACCTCCTCCAGCCTCCACGGGCTACCGTCGACCTCCTCTAGCCTCCACGGGCTCCTGTTCATCCAGCCTTCACCACGCGCTACTCCACCGGCTACTGTTCAACCACCACTCCTCGGGCACCCCTCCACCGTCTACTATTCATCCAGCCCTCCGCACCATGGGGTCCTGTTCAACCACCCCTCCACGGGCACCCCTCCACCGTCTA
>NC_041385.1:843156929-843191110 GCF_002162155.2 Triticum dicoccoides | reverse complement strand
GCAACGCTCACTGTTCATCCAATCAATCGACTTCAGTTAGCAGCAGTAGCGAAGGAATTCCTCGATCGGGTTCAGTTAACAGCCATCGATTGATCGCTCGGGTTCAGTAACGCATAGCGTGCAGTGCAATTGCTCAGGTTTAGTTAGAGCCCAACGCCTCGCTCGGGTTCAGTTAGAGCCAACGCCTCGCACACACGCGCGTACGTGTACGAAAGAAACGCGCATCGGTCGGCCCCCGACCTCCCATCGTAACCGGGAACTCCCCGAAATTTTCCCCGCCCTTGCTTCTACCATGGTTTTTTCCGTCATGAACGGCCTAAAGAATGTCATGCAGCTGCGTCTCCGGCCCGCCCAGGACGAAAAGCCCATTTTCTGTCATGATTTTTTGTCATAGAAGTAGGAGCCCACCACATCTATGATGATACCGGGTTTTGTCACAATTATCGTCATAGAAGTGCCATACGTATGACAGAAAAAAATTTTGTTCGCCCCAAATGTCACGGATGTGTCTTTTTTTTGTAGTGCATGCCGATCATCCCATGTGTTCCGGAGCAGTAGCAAGCTACCATGGCTCAGTGGAAGCACCAGGAGACATTTCCCCATAAGAGAGGCTACCAAGAATAAACAACTAGATTGTCAGATCCCACACATACCAAGCATTTCAATAACATACACACATTATGCTCGATATGTGCAAGTACAATATGGCATCACAACGAAAGTCAACGACTCAGAGTATTTATTCAATAGGCTCCGAGGAGCCAGATATTATAAACATGGGTCACATGACCCAACATACAAGGCATATAGGCAACGAAAGCATAGCATGTCCGAGTACAGACAACTACAAATGAAAAAGGTTGTGAAGCCTGACTATCTATACGACCCTCCCAAGGGTACAAGATCTTAGCTGAGGTAACAAGCTAAACGTCGAAGTCCGCGCGGAACTACTAGTGAGACTGAAGTCTCTCTACAAAAACATAAATTAAGCAAACATGAGTACAAATGTACCCAACAAGACTTACATCAGAACATAATACGTATGCACCAGTATCAACAAAGGGGTGGTGGAGTTTAACTGCAACAAGCCAGCTTTGACTCAGTGGCTATCCTGTACTACGACTATTGGTAACTCTTTTGAGGTGGCGCACACGAGTCCACTTATTCAC
Source organism: Triticum dicoccoides (assembly GCF_002162155.2). Classification (NCBI taxonomy): domain Eukaryota; kingdom Viridiplantae; phylum Streptophyta; class Magnoliopsida; order Poales; family Poaceae; genus Triticum; species Triticum dicoccoides. Next base: position 843,189,941 of record NC_041385.1, on the reverse strand, counting down.
CATATCAATACACCACTATGGATCCGCTCCCGTCTCCCTACAAGAAGGCCATCCATCGCACTCACGCTTACCTTGCGCATTTTAGAGTATCCACTTTCACTTGTCTATGAACTGCATAAGCAACCCAGTTATCCTTTACTGTGGACGCAGCTATTCGAATAGATCATGCTAAACTTGCAGGGGTGTACTTCTTCACACAATCTCTAGCCACTTACCGCCATGTACACGTCATGTATCTCGGCAACATTCAAGCGGAAGCCTGGCGAGGGTGTCGGCCATGACCTGACTAACCACGCAAGATTCTAGTCCAGGTTTATCGCCTATTCGGGTTCCATCCGCAAGGGAGTCCGGCCGAGGTTTCCATCATGGCCCCAAACGATGTGAGCAGGGTTCCCAAGCCCACTGTCGGTGTCAAAACCGGCGGATCTCGGGTTGGGGGTCCTGAACTTTGCGTCTAGGCGGATGGTAACAGGAGACAAGGGACACGATGTTTTACCCAGGTTCGGGCCCTCTTGATGGAGGTAAAACCCTATGTCCTGCTTGATTAATATTGATGATGTGTGTTACAAGAGTGGATCTACCACGAGATCAAAGAGGCTAAACCCTAGAAGCTAGCCTATGGTATGATTGTTGTTCGTCCTATGGACTACAGCCGTCCGGTTTATATAGGCACTGGAGAGAGCTAGGGTTACACAAAGTCGGCTACAAAGGTAGGAGATCTCCATATCCGTATCGCCAAGCTTGCCTTCCACGCCAAGGAAAGTCCCATCCGGACAAGGGACGAAGTCTTCAATCTTCTATCTTCATAGTCTTGGAGTCCGGCCGATGATGATAGTTCGGCTATCCGGACACCCCCTAGTCCGGAACTCCCTCAGTAGCCCCCGAACCGGGCTTCAGCGACGACGAGTCCGGCGCGTATATTGTCTTCGGCGTTGCAAGGCGGATTCTCCTTCAAACTTCATGTTCCCGTCGAATAGTGTCCGGCTTCCTTATAAATGTTGCGCTCCTTGGCTTCTACGCCCAATAATGGCCTTCTTGCACGTCTCGTACGAATGCGAAAGGCTGGGGTATTTTTACATTTTACCCCCTAGTCGTGCGAACGAGCCGCCTATAAGAGAGGCGAGGATCTAGATCTAGCTCACACCATCCTCCATCCGCAAGTTCTCATTGAAGCGCTACTGACAAAAATCCATTCCATCATGGATAGCCGACGCGGCTCCTCCTCTCGCGCTCCCAGCCCTAAGCCAGGAGATTGGGGGAGATGCTCAGTTCCACACAGCGAGCTAGTGGCACTCAAACCGAGGGATATCTTCCCCCAGCTTTCATGGTTCCGGTTCGAGCCGGACTAGCCACCTACAAGGGTGGAAAGCAGGCGGAGAGCATCCCCAACCCTTCCAAAGGGGAGCGGGTATGCTTTGTCCCCTATCTAATAAGGGGACTCGGATTTCCCATACATCCGTTTCTCCGGGGGCTCCTAGAGTTCTACGGGCTCCAGCTTCACCACCTCACGCCCGCCTCCATTTTGCACATCGTGGGCTTCGTAGCTCTTTGCGAGTTGTTCATGGGCATCGAGCCCCATTTTGCACTGTGGAAGAGATTGTTTTGTCTCGTACCCCATTCTCATGAGGGGTCGATATATCAAGTGGGCAGAGCCGAAATATGGCGCATCGCCGGGACCGGATATCTATCCGGCACCCCGAAGAAGGCGTCCGAAGACTGGCCTTCGGAATGGTTCTACATGGAGGACGCCCCTCTGCCAGATCCAGTTCGGATCGGCCTCCCGGAGTTCAACAATGCTCCCTTGAAGAAACGCCTGAGTTGGCGCCCGCGGATCCCTCAACGGGAAGATGATAGGAGCGTCCATTATTTGATGGGCCGGATTAGGTTACTGGCCCACTCCGGATTGACCATGATTGGAGTCATGGCCACGTGCATTATGCGAGGGGTGCAGCCACTCCAATATAGGGGCCACCCTATGTGGGATTTCAACGGGGAAGATGACGCCACCCGTCATGGCTGCAAAGGGCCAGGCTCGGCAGCCGATCTGGCAAAGATCCTGTCCGGTTTCTACAAGGGAGAGGAGGAGGACTTCCTCTGCATGAATCCGTTGAATGGATTTTCTATGAATAACCCTCGGAGTTGGGTAAGCGGATGTTCATCTACCCGATCCATACTTTTAAAGTCAAGTATCTTACTCTGTGATTTTGACGCAGGAGCTGCGCCGGGACGTGGAGGGCATACGAAGCCTAACTCCACAGCCCGAGGATCCGGAGCGATCCCTTGATCTGACCTCCGAAGAGGATCCGGACATAAAGGTGGAGCTGATTGACGGGGTGTTCCACCAACGTAGCATAGACAATGCTCTAGTCGCCATTACGGCTGACTACCCCGGTTTGTTTCCGGCCTCCCAGGTGACTACGACTGAGGTCTTGACACCATCATTTAATCCGCGCTCAATTCTTACCATCACATACTGATGGTGCATCGCAGGAGGTGCCTTTAAGGCGGGAAGCCGAACCCGCAGCGGCCGACCAACATGGGTCAGTCTGGCCCAGCGGGCGGCAGAGGAGTGCGATGCGAACCGAAACGTCGCCACAACGTTACGGAGCACCGCTATTTTTAAGGGAAGGATCCCCCGGTGGTATATTAATGCTCATAACTTTTCCAGAAAGAGCACTCGCCGGACAGTGTCCGGAGAGGTTGCCAATCAAGCCTCCGCCAGCCATGCTCCAACGCATGGTCCGGGAGGGGAGGCGAACACAAGGCATGAGCCGGACGCTCCTCCGACGGAGGATGCCGACAGGCTGTCTGCCACCCGGTCTGAGGTGGAGAGCGCCATGAATCACAGGCGTCGCCGGACAGTTCTTCGTGACGCGTGTTTCTCCCCGGAGGCGTTAAATGCCTTTGATGCGGGAAACGCGCACCTCCGTGCCGCTCAAGATGGGTTAACCAGAGCCACAGAGCAGTATGTGAAAGACATACGGGTAAGTAATTTTAATAGTTATATATGCCAGTAGCCCCCGAGACTTAAAGTAGTTGAAATAACTGATTTAAGGATCAATTATTATGTAGGATCTTACGGAGAAGAATACCCAGCTGTCCCAGGAGCTCCAAGAGTGCAAGGCCCAACTTGAGGCCGCACTGGCCGCCACAGGGGGAGCCACAGAGACCCCCACTGGTAAGACGTACTTTGAAAAGATAATTATTTAACAAAGTGCGGCGTGAATCGGACAATAATATTGTAGAGGGCGCCGGACTAGATCCGGACAAGCAACAGCTACTGCGTCAGCTAAAGGCCGGCGAGAGGGTGCTTATGAAGGTGCAGCAGGAGAGAAACAAGCTCCAAGATGCCCACACCCAGCGAGGAGAAGAGCTGAAAGGTGTTCGGGCCCAGCTGTCTAGCTCCGTGAAGGAGAATCAGCGGCTTCGTCGCGGCATTTATAGTAAATGCTTGAACAAATTCCTTTGAAAAGAAGAATTCGTGAGGAAGTCGATTGACAGAAATATGTCTTTAAGTGTGCTCACAGGTCGCCCTGCGGAGGAAATGCCTGGGTCAACGGGTGACCAACCTCCCAAGCTGGTGCAATTGCTCGAACGAGTTCGGCAGGCGATGAGTGGCGTCGTTCATGCTTTATGGCCATCCGTCTCCCTACCCGAGGGCCTTGGTGAGCTTGCTGAGAAGCTTCAGGGAGCACGGCGACGCCTCCGTTTGTGGAAGATATCGGCCTGCCGTCAGGGCGCCAGGGAGGCCTGGGCCATGGTGAAGACGCGTTACCCGAAGGCTGACCCAAACCACATGGCCGAGGTCGGACCTACGGGGCCTGATGGGAAGGAGATCCCTGTGAGCTTGATGTACGGCCAAGTAGAACTGGCCGCAAAATATTCCCAACAGGACTGTAAATTAGACAGCCTATAAGATGGGATTGAGGAGGAGTACAATCAGTCGGTTTGACAATGTAATTTGAAATGACATGTAAAATGCCTTCTAGCCGGATTGTAGATCGTTTGTCTTTGCGGACCGTTTCGCTTCAACCTCGGGACCCAACAGTCCGTAGTGTGTCCGAAAAGCCTTACGGTTATAAAAGAACCGGGGCATGCATGGAGACAAGGCGTCGGGGTCATAATTGCTTTATCAGACTAGTGCCCAACTAGTTATGTTATATTACATGGTTAGTAAGAAACATCTTCCAGGGAGAATAGTTCCGTTAAGGGTTCCTTTCCCTGGGAGGCATGCCCTAAAGTGCAATGCCGGACTGCGAAAATAGCAGAAAAAGCATCTGGGGGCAGATAAATAAGTAAGTAATAAATCATCTTTCAAGTCACCGGCCGAATATTCTCTTAAGAACGCTAGCTTTCGGCTTCACCCAGTCTGAGGTACACATCCGGCTGACCCGGCAGTAGCAATCGCAGAGGTGCTCCCTTTACCTCCTAGCCGAACAATCGGGAACGTAGGGGTAAGCACAGGAGCCAGGCAACCCAGCTTGGCCAAAACTTAAGTCATATCGATGCATACAATGGTGAATAAAAGGTACATGCGGAAGTATGACACATGTATTGGGCATGAAGCCCGTATGAATAAGCTTCTGTTAAAGAAGCCCCCAGGTATAATGAGTGCTAGGAGCACATCAAGTGTGTGCGAACAAAGCGCAAATCAGCCTATAAAAGGTATTGAAAAAATAAAGTGGGAAGAAGGAGGGGGACAAGAGACAGTAAAAAATATAAAAAGGGTGGACGGGGGAGTGAGACAAACCCGGAGTCCGGCGTTAGGCGTAGAATCGGAGACGGGCTGCGTTCCATGGGTTCGGCTCGAGTCGGTTATTAGATGCGTTACGTAGACGGTATGCTCCGCCGGTCAGGACTTGGTCGATGATGAAGGGACCTTCCCACTTGGGCTTAAGTTTGTCCTTTTTCTTGTCCGGTAGGCGTAGAACAAGTTCGCCAACATTGTAAGTTTTGGCCCGTACTTCTCTGCTTTGATATCTTCGAGCCTGATGCTGATAAAATGCGGAACGAGCCTTTGCCACGTCCCGCTCCTCCTCTAAGGCATCCAAACTGTCCTGCCGATCCAACTCGGCTTCTCTTTCTTCGTACATGCGCACACGAGGTGAGTCATGAATTATGTCGCAGGGCAGAATTGCCTCTGCGCCGTATACCATGAAAAATGGTGTGAATCCAGTAGTTCGGTTTGGCGTGGTCCGCAGCCCCCAGAGTACGGAGTCGAGCTCCTCTACCCAGTGCGTGTTAGATTCCTTGAGGGACCGCACTAGTCTGGGTTTGATGCCGCTCATGGTTAGACCATTTGCTCGCTCGACTTGACCGTTAGTTTGGGGGTGATAGACTGAAGCGTAATCGAGCTTGATGCCCATGTTTTTGCACCAGAGTTTAATCTCGTCGGCCTTGAAGTTCGTGCCGTTGTCAGTGATTATGCTGTGGGGGACGCCAAAACGGTGTACTACCCCGGATATGAAGTCTATCACCGGTCCGGATTCTGCCTTTTTAACCGGCTTGGCCTCAATCCATTTGGTGAATTTGTCCACCATGACCATAAGTATTTGTGCTTGTGGGTTCCCCCTTTAAGGGGTCCAACCATGTCAAGCCCCCAGACCGCGAACGGCCAGGTAATGAGTATAGTTTTGAGGGCGGTGGGTGGCATGTAGCTCTGATTAGCAAAGAGTTGGCAACCGACGCATCGTTGGACTAAGTCCTGAGCATCTGCCCGGGCTGTCGGCCAATAAAATCTTGTACGGAAGGCCTTGCCTACAAGGGCCCGGGCTGCAGCATGGTGCCCGCCGAGTCCAGCGTGAATTTCAGCCAGGAGATTTCGCCCTTCCTCTTCAGAGATACACCTTTGAAGGACTCCGGTTGTGCTTTTCTTATAAAGTTCTCCCTCATGGACCTTGTAGGCTTTAGATCGCCGAACTATGCAGCGGGCCTCATTTTGGTCTTCGAGAAGTTCCTGCCGCATTAAGTAGGCTAGGAATGGTTCTATCCACGGGGCAATTACTGCCATTATTTCGTGAGCTGAAGGTGTTATTTCATTGGCTGAGCCGCCGATTGTGTCAGAATGGTCTGAGTTAGGTGATGCAGCTGGCTCCGGATTGTTATTTCCGAACTCCTCTTCCCATAATACGGATGGCTTAAAGAGCCGTTCCAGGAAGATGTTTGGAGGGACGGCGTCTCGTTTCGCGCCGATGCGTGCTAAGATGTCTGCTGCCTGGTTATTATCCCGGGCTGCATGGTGGAATTCGAGTCCTTCGAACCGAGCTGACATTTTTAGGACGGCGTTGCGGCAAGCTGCCATTTTTGGATCTTTGGCGTCAAAGTCTCCATTTACTTGGGATATTGCGAGGTTTGAGTCCCCGCGCACCTCTAGGCGTTGAATGCCCATGGAGATTGCCATCCGGAGGCCATGTAGAAGGGCCTCGTATTCGGCTGCGTTGTTGGAGTCCATGTACATTATTTGAAGTACGTATTGGATTGTGTCTCCAGTTGGGGACGTCAGGACGACGCCAGCCCCCAAGCCAGCCAACATTTTGGATCCGCCGAAATGCATGATCCAGTTGGAGTACGCGCCGTACTCTTTAGGGAGTTCGGCTTCGGTCCATTCGGTGACGAAGTCAGCCAGAACCTGCAACTTTATAGCTCGCCGTGGTTTGTAGGTTATGTCAAATGGTAAGAGCTCGATATCCCATTTTGCAATCCTGCCCGTTGCGTCGTGATTGTTTATAATATCGTTGAGAGGTACTTCGGAGGCCACCGTTATTGAACACTCTTGAAAGTAGTGCCGCGGCTTCCGGGATGCCATGAACACCGCATACGCTATCTTTTGCTAATGTGGGTACCGGGATTTGCATGGAGTTAGAACAGTGGATACGTACTACACTGGTTTTTGAAGAGGGAATCTGTGCCCTTCTGTTTCTCGTTCAACTACGAGTACCGCGCTGACAACTTGATGTGTTGCTGCGATATATAGTAACATAGGTTCGCCCAGGTTGGGCGCGGCCAGATCCGGATTTGTTGCCAGTATGGCCTTTATTTCTTCGAGTCCGGCTGTGGCAGCATCCGTCTATTCGAAATGTTCGGTGCGCCGGAGGAGGCGGTAGAGGGGCAGAGCCTTTTCTCCCAAACGGGAGATGAAGCGACTTAAGGCCGCTACGCATCCGGTTAGTTTTTGTATCTGCTTGAGGTCTTTTGGAATATCCAATTGTGTCAGAGCTCGGATTTTGGCCGGGTTTGCTTCAATTCCTCTACCGGATACGATGAAGCCCAAGAGCTTTCCGGTTGGTACGCCGAAGGCCCATTTTTCTGGATTGAGCTTAATGTCATATGCTCGGAGGTTGTCGAATGTCACCCTCAAGTCTTCTACTAGAGTTCCGACGTGTTTGGTCTTGACGACCACATCGTCTACGTATGCCTCTACTGTTTTGCCTATCTGGGAAGCCAGACATGTTTGAATCATGCGCTGATATGTTGCGCCGGCGTTTTTGAGTCTGAAGGGCATTGTGTTGAAGCAGAATGGCCCATACGGAGTAATGAATGCCGTTGCGGCCTAATCTTTCTCCGACATCTTGATTTGATGGTATCCGGAGTATGCGTCGAGGAAGCACAATGAATCGTGCCCTGCGGTAGCATCGATGATTTGGTCGATGCGAGGGAGGGGGAAAGGGTCCTTTGGACAGGCCTTGTTAAGGTCTTTAAAATCAACGCAGAGGCGCCAGGATTTGTCCTTTTTTGGTACCATTACTAGATTGGCTAGCCAGTCCGGATGTTTTATATCTCTGATGAATCCGGCTTCTACGAGTTTGGCTAGCTCCTCTCCCATTGCCTGTCTTTTGGGTTTGGAAAATCGCCGAAGAGCTTGTTTGACTGGCTTGAATCCTTTTAGGATATTTCGGCTGTGCTCTGCCAGCCTGCGTGGGATTCCTGGCATGTCTGAAGGGTGCCAGGAAAAAATGTCCCAATTTTCCCGAAGGAATTCTCGTAGTGCGGCTTCGACATCAGGACTTAATTGTGCCCCAATGGAGGCCGTCTTTGTGGGGTCCGTTGGATGGACCTGAAATTTGACTATTTCGTCTGCTTGTTTAAAAGAGGTGGACTTGGACCTCTTATCGAGTATCACATCGTCCCTATCCACCGTGGATCGCAGCGTAGTTAGTTCCTCTGCCGCTAGGGCTTCGGACAATGCCTCTAGGGCCAGTGCGGCTGTCTTATTTTCAGCGCGGAGTGCTGTATCTGGATCACTGGCGAGAGTAATTATCCCATTGGGTCCGGGCATTTTGAGCTTCATGCACCCATAGTGGGGTATAGCTTGGAAGATTGTGAATGCCTCTCGCCCTAACAAAGCGTGATATCCGCTGCCGAATGGGGCCACTTGGAACGTGACCTCCTCGGACCTGTAATTGTCCGGTGAGCCGAACACTACATCTAGTGTGATTTTTCCTGTGCAGCGTACTTCTTGACTAGGGATTATCCCTCTGAAGGTTGTGCTGCTTCGCTCAATGCGGCTCCAGTCAATTTCCATTTTTTGAAGGGTTTCCTCATATATGAGGTTTAATCCGCTGCCGCCATCCATGAGTACCTTAGTAAGACGAAAACCGTCCACTATCGGACTAAGGACCAATGTGGCTGGTGCTCTAGATGTTCGGAATTTAGGTTCGTCGCTGGCGTTGAAGGTGATAGCCATGTTGCTCCATGGATTTGTTGTTGCTACTTGGTAGACTTCGGCGAGGCTGCGGATTGTTCGTTTCAGCATGTTATTTGATGCAAAAGTCTCTAAGACTGTTAATACCGTACTGGTACTGCTGGGTTGGTTGCCCGGGGCTAAAAAGCCTACGCCACTTTTGGCCACCTGCCGTAGTATCCAAGACGCTCGAAGGCTGTGTGTTGGAGTGGCGCCCTCCGTACTGTGGATTTTGCAGGGTCCGTTGAGCCAACCCTCCAGTACGGTTCCGTACCCTTTAGGGGGTTTTGGTTTTTTGGTATTCAACCCGGGTGCTTGATAATGATGCACCCTTTTGTTTCGGACTAGGGATGTATTCGGGGCCGGATTATCCCAAAATTTACTTTCGGTTTTCCAGGCGCTCTCCATCGCACAGTACTTTTGTACTATGGTCACCAAGTCAGTAAAGCATGTAATTTCGCGACGACTTATGGCGTTTAGGATTCCCTTGCCCGTGCAATTATTGCAGAAAATTGGGATTGCGTCCTCCTCTCGGCAGTCCTTTATCCTGTTCATAACCAGGAGGAATCTGGCCTAGTAATGATGTATTGTTTCAGCGGGCTCTTGCCGAATTCAAGAGAGATCGCTAATGTTTGGGTGGGCGGGTGGAACTAGATCCGGAACCCCGTCCAATTTAGGACTCAAGGGCCGAGAAGTTTCCGAACTTGGAAGTTTGGATTTTTGAGTGTTATCCAATGAGTCCAACCCGCCGCCTGACTTTAAGTTCAGGGCTTGATCGACATCCGTCCCTCTACCGGAATCCGGCATGGAGGGATCGGGAATCCGGACGTAACTAGTCCTTAAGATACAAAAAGAATCGCCGCATTGCTGCTCTATCACAGCAACATGATGGGTAGCCTGGGGAGAGTTGATCTCTCTCAGATCGGTTTTAGGCCCGATCCGGTCGTAGTCTGTGGCGACTCCCAGGGCGGCGATGCGATCCAAGAGCTCATTTATGGAGGAGAGCTCGATCGGATCTAACTGTTCGGCAAGTTCCGAACTAACCTGGAGATTGGTTTCGATGACTCGAGAGGTTATCGTCGGCACGGTGGCCGGGCTGGCGGTCATAACAAAACCACCTAGCCGAAGAGTCTGGCCAGCGGCCAAGGCTCCTTTGGTGATAGTATCGTCTTTAAAGACGAGATGAGGCATCCTACCTGATGGCGACGACACAGAAGAACTCTCAATGAAAGCACCAATGTCGGTGTCAAAGCCGGCGGATCTCGGGTAGGGGGTCCCGAACTGTGCGTCTAGGCGGTTGGTAACAGGAGACAAGGGACACGATGTTTTACCTAGGTTCGGGCCCTCTTGATGGAGGTAAAACCCTATGTCCTGCTTGATTAATATTGATGATGTGTGTTACAAGAGTGGATCTACCACGAGATCAAAGAGGCTAAAGCCTAGAAGCTAGCCTATGGTATGATTGTTGTTCGTCCTATGGACTACAGCCATCCGGTTTATATAGGCACCGGAGAGGGCTAGGGTTACACAAAGTCGGTTACAAAGGTAGGAGATCTACATATCCGTATCGCCAAGCTTGCCTTCCACGCCAAGGAAAGTCCCATCCGGACACGGGACGAAGTGTTCAATCTTCTATCTTCATAGTCTTGGAGTCCGGCCGATGATGATAGTTCGGCTATCCGAACACCCCCTAGTCCGGAACTCCATCACCCACCATCCGGGTGCCACTTGGTACACCGTGCCACTGCACCTAGTCTATCCCAAGCGCACCCGTAACTGGTGCCACTTGGTAGACTACTAGCACTACCTATAAACACCAGAAACTAGTTGCAACTCCTGGACAAAGATTGAGGCGATTAATAAGCCGAGAGGGGTTCAGTTACCGGAACCCAATATGTGGTAGCAACTGTCTTGGATCACAGACACAGAATTAAGTTCCTGAGGACGGTTTCAATGAGACAAGCCACCATGTACTCCGACATGGCCTCTCACCGCTACCTTTACCAAATCGTGTTCACACACTTAGCTCTCACACGGTTGGACATGTTCACACCATTGCAATCCATCCCGGATGAATCCCACCGGACACAACTCTAAGCAGTAGCAGGCATGACAAACAAGCATGGTTGAGTGGGCACATCATGGCTCAAACAACTCCTACTCATGCTAGTGGGTTTCAACTATTTACTGTGGCAAACACAGGTCATGCAACGGAAAAGAGGTTCAACTACCGCAGCATGTAACAGTTGAATTGTTGTTTTCCTAATGCAGTAATAGAGAGCAGGAGCGAGAGAGTGGGATTGTATCGGAATGAACAAGGGGGTTTCGCTTGCCTGGCACTTCTGAAGATGATATATCTCTTCATCGGTGTCATCGAACTCATCGTCGGAACATACGTCTACTGAGGGGGAACAACCATCGGCAAACAAGAGGGAACACAATCAATGCAATACAACAATATGATGCATGATCATGACAGGGCAATATGATGTGATTTGGCCTAATGCAGCTAGCAACGATTTAAATGGAGTTGGTTTGAACACAAGATTCAAATTCAAGCTCCATGTGTGGTTATTTAAATGCCATTTATTTGGTTTGTCCAATTCAGAAGCTATAAGTTGTTCCAACATGCATGAAAATGGTACAGATGGATAGATTGAATTTTTCATATATCAATTATTTCATTTGGAGTTATAGATTATTTTTTGTGATTTTTAAAAAATTTACCTATTTTCGGAATTTTCCTGATTATTCTAATTCAAACTAATCCAGAAAATACATTATTACGTCAGCATTGCATCACTGTGACGTAAGCAGGTCAAACGGGTTGACTGGAGTCAAACCTGACGTGTGGGCTCCACACGTCAGTGGCATAGTGGTAAACAGGTTTAGTTAACACCTAACTAAAGCATTACGGCCTAGGACCCACTAGTCAGTGACTAAGGGGTGGACTAAAAGGTAATTAAACCTAAGTTAATTACTGCCACGTCGGCAGTCGTCGGAATTAGGCCGGCGACGACCAAACCAATGGCGGAGCGCGTCGGATAAACGTTATGGGGCTCTGTTTTGAGCGTGGTTCGTTGCTACGGCTTGCTGGCACTCACGCGCATCTAATGGTGGCAGCGGTTGGGCGTATGGTGGCCAGAATCAATCCCGGCGATGAGCTATGGCGACGGCCGGAGCAGTGGTGGTTGCGGCTGGGGGGGCTAGAACACTCGAGCAAGCAAGGCGAGCAGCGCGCAGCAACTAGGGTGCTCCAGAAGCACGGCTGACGGCAGCAGGGCTCGAGGGGCAGGCGGCAGCAGCTTGAGCAGCAGCCATGGCGGGCGACGTCTTCGGGTGCTCGTGGGGCAGCGACTACAGGATGCACGCGAAGGAAAAGAAGGAGGGGAGAGGGTCAGTGGCTCATGGCAAGTCGGCTGGTGCAGACGGAGGGGCCGGGGAGGTGTTGGAGCAAGCGGGGCGGCGAGGCGGATCTCGGCGACCAGAGACTGAAGACGGCGACGGTGGCGGCATTCTGCTACTCCTGGCCTTGTGTGCGTCGAGGAGACGTAGCGCAGGACGACGGAGCATCTGTACATGCTCCCTTGGAGCGGGAACGTCAGTGGGTGCGCGGGCGGCACGAGGTGGCTGGCGGCAGCGCTCGGGTGGTCGCGTGCACGAGATTTAGAAGGAGGGAGAGAGGGCAGCGAGAGAGGTAGAGGAGAGAGGGTCCTCTGGGCGTCTCCGTGGCGCGAGGCAAAGGCTCGGGGAGAAGCAGGAGGTGGCTTCGCCTCCTGGGCGTGCGCCACACCTCGTGCCTACTGGCACGAGGTTGAAGGAGGTGTGGTGGCTAGATGGGCTGGACTTCTACAGTGCCAGGCCAGGTGAGGTCAGGTAGGTGGCCAAGGTGGGTTTCTTCTTTTTATTATTTTTCTGTTTGTTTTTTCTTTTCCTGCAGTTTCTTTTAATTTAGCTTTCAAACAAAAATAAAAAAATTAGCTTCTGGAAATTATTATGTGGCTAGGTACATTATATTAAGAGCCACTCACAAATTTTCAGAATTGTTGGACTTGCAATTCTTTTATATAAGAATTAAATCCAACTCAAATATTTATTTATTTAAATCCAAATGGCCGAAATAATTCCTCAAAATATTCCATATTTTTGCTTTGGACCAAAACCCTTGCCAAAAATATTAAACATCATTGAAGAGCATTTTGGAAACATTGGATGCATTTTCCACGGCTATTTGCCCTTCTTTTAATTAAAATTTTGAGGCTTTCAAATTTCCTCAATTCAAGTTTCTTGAATTTAAACATGATGCATGTATGCTCTCTGATGCAACTATTGCAAACAAATTCTAGGGCTGTGACAACTCACCCCCACTAAACAAGAATCTCGTCCCGAGATTCAAGACGTGAGGTAAGAAGACAGAGGGAACACGAAACTATCATAGTCGATCCAACTACCCTTCACGAAGATGTTGATTCATTGCTTCATATTGATTTTGATACCTTCGCTTTCGAGATCTTCATCCAAGCCGATGACGATAGAAGGGGAAAGGAAACTCTACCGGGATCGGTCTTCACAAAGATCGAGCAACTCACGACTAACTCACAGAATGAGACATTGAATCGTCTCTTAAGATTTGTCACAAACACATATCAGGGGTGAAAGGAAATACATGGCGATGGCTCAATTTGGTAGGCAAAAGTTCCATGCTCAAGTAGATGGTGAGTGAGTGTCAAAGTCACGAGGAGATAAGTTGTCATGATTCCATAACGGGACACCTTAGAAGAGGTGACTTGTTCGATTATTTCTTTAAGTGGCAAAAAGAATTACTTTTGATATCTAGATCATTGAAACTCTCTATACCAGCCTAAGGAAAAAGTCAATCGATCGTTTGAAGGAGTTCGGAAGAATGTCATACTCAGACTAAAATGGATGATGTGGACTACCTTGTTGAAGACAATGTAATGGATGATTTTTGCTTATCATCGGCAATGGATGGGACCCATGGTAGGACCACTGTTGAAGATGATCCTGAACAAGAATTACTGAGAATCCAGCCCATGGAAAATTTGGCACATTGGCGGTGCAAGCTGGGGACAAAATGCAAATGTTGGGAATGTTCGAACCATCATATCTGCCTGAGATTCAGATCCGATTGGTGACAGGATATTCCAGACATCCGCATGTCTGAAAAGGAAAGTTTGCAACACAAGTCAACGAGATGACGTTGCGAGATTCTCGGGAGATGAAATACGATAGCAAGCTCCAAAACATGAGCTGGTTCTGGTACACACATGTGAACACGATGTCCAAGACAAGCATGACCACATAGTAGTCTTATAATAAAATAAAACACTACCGAGTTCGGACAGGGAACCATCATTGAGGATATTGAAGCCTTGTAAATTACCATGGATTAGCAGTTAACTTCTTTTCCTAGAATAATTCAAACAGTGGCTTGGTGCGCTAGGGATACATACGGAATGAAGATTATCAGTCTATCAAACCATAGAATACTTCGCACATGCATGACTGACTTGGGATGATTCCATGGAAGTAAAAGCAATCTTTCTCGAATTCATGGCGGCAACTTGCATCAAATGCACATGAGTTAAAGGAAGACACTTCTTTCATTCAAGCATATGCTTCATGAACGGGACACAAAGATAATGCTTACACAAGTTTCCAACACAAGCTTATATATTCATCATGAATCATGGACAAGATGAAAATGTTGTTAATGGGCTCAAGAACAATCCATTTAGGCTTCCATATAGATGGAATTCCACAATTAAGAGAACATGGTGATAGCATTGGTCAGACCAAAAGATTTAATGGTGTATGCTCGAGGGATCAACCACGAGTAAGACAACATTATGAACATCGTTGGTTCTGATTTGATTTGACGATAGCCCATACGTAAATCAAAGATTTGGGTAAGACAATAGGTCCAACAACTGATCGCGAGGACCAATCGATGAAGATATCATCTTTCTTCAACACACACACAAACGCAAAGATATCCCTTCAGAATGAACTAAGTTCTGCAAAGCTTTTATTCTTTCAACTCTCCAAGTTGTTGTTTAGCTTAACCAACTAGCTCAGGGTATGCAACATAGATTCTTGCAGAAGGGGTGGTTTACAAGAAACCAACTTGATCATGAGCTCAACATAAAAGTCAGGGGACAATCTGGTGATACTTCCATGAAGATATTCGAAAAATCACAAACTACCAATATATTATTAAGCTCGAAGACAATCTTGCTTCTGAGGCAAGATGATGTGATCAAATAAGCAAGGGGTTGACACAATCCTAACTCATTGATCGAAGTGTGCACCAGAAATATGGACTAGGTAGCACGATCAATCTTAGAATGATGGTTCCATAACCAACACTCTAAGAATGAGATTATTGTCCTTTAACTACCAGGCAACAAGGTTGCTAGGAGCATTGATTTCACACATCATAGTTCACTTGTCGGCATTCTGATTGCAACAACATGGGAACCGAGGAATGAATAATGATGGCGAGAAGTATTACTATATCAAGAGTTCATAAGAGGTGGTGCAATTCTCATGACAATCCTGACATAAATGGGGTAACGCTCCAAGGTAGAACAGATCAAAAGATGGATTGGCATTTTGATCTGCGGAGAATGACTATACTTGACTCAATCCTGGATATGGATGAGGTACTGGAGTTTGTTTCTCCTAGTCATTCTGAAATAGAACGGCTTGACGGACCACAAGAATAATAGGAACCGATGAACACGAATGCACAACTATTCCTGACTATCAATTGATAGACGGGATCAAGATACAACTAAAGAGGGACAACTCAAGGAACATATAATTTTCTGAGTTGTGGGTGCATGGATTAGTATGTCAAACAAATTCAACATATTTCTTCCGGATAACCCAGGCAGACAGGTAGGACTGGCAGAGGCACAATGTAGAATTGAGAACTCATCGAGAGCACTCTTGTTATGATCTCTTGGTTCAAGAGAACTTCTTCCATAAGCAGTTCATGGTATTTGGAGGAAGGATATACCACGGACCTTGAGGACTATCGCAAAGGTTACTAATATCCTAAAGGAACTAGCAAACACTATCAACATGAAGTAACTAGGGTGAATCTCAGGTTCAAAAACCCAGGAGTAGAATACCTACTACTAAGTGGCATCATGGGATGCTTTCGAGAATGATGTATAGAATCATCACACTGTGAACACAAAACATGGATGGATTACTAGGTGGTTCTCTAAGACACCTAGGGTCATAATAATAGCTCCAACACATATACTGAGGCAAGGAAGTACCTAAACACACTAGTTAGTGTGGTTAATCTGGCACAAAGGAACATCAAGAATAGAAAGAAGGGATTTGCAAATGCATCAGACTATTTAGAAACCTGGGATGACTTGGACAACATAATGGTTGTAATTGCTCAAAAAGATTTGAGACATCCTGCAACATGGTGGCATGACCACTCAACATCATAATATCAAGGTTCCGAGATCAACTGTCAACACATGGAAGTAGTAGGAACTGAACTGAGGCTTAAATCCATCAATCCTATAGGTCTGCGGATTAGTAACACGTGATCCTAATAGAACAAAGAGAAAGCCTAGTTCCTTAACCCCGTTGGAAAGATAGGATGACTCGGATCAGAAGGGCACAAGGTAAAGGAGTAAAAAGAGCCTTACATTCTCTTCCACAATCAATTCTCTTATATAACTAAAGCATTTCTAGACTCGACTTCGACTAGTTTGGCTTGGTAATCCTACAGGAAGTCAGGCTCTGATACCAAAGCTGTCGGGACCCCGATCCTAAGTCACACCAATCTAGCATGTAACACATCATATCACTTTTCGGCCTCATGCACGATATTTCCACGGGTGCCACCTTACCTGGCCCGGGACCGTTTGCGCCTTTTGGCTCATGTATATGAAAGTGTCGCTAGCATCCATATGACAGAGAACCCGGGCCGACATGACTAGTCGTAAACCCAAGGTGGCACTAACTTACAGGGACATGCATACATGACCCAACAACGAACGTGTCGATCATCAATGTATGAACCCAAGTCGTAGCAAGCTACAAGGACTTCAAGGAAAAATGTGTGACATTTCCCTGAAGGAACAGACACGGGAACAAAGAAGGACACATGCCAATCATCCCATGTGTTCCGGAGCAATAGCAAGCTACCATGGCTCGTTGGAAGCACCACGAGACATTTCCCCATAAGAGAGGCTACCAAGAATAAACAACTAGATTGTCGGATCCCATACATATCAAGCATTTCAATAACATACACACAATATGCTTGATATGTGCAAATACAACATGTCATCACAACAAAACTCTACGACTCAGAGTAGTTATTCAATAGAGCATACAGAGCATACAGGCAACGGAAGCATAACATGTCTTAGTACAGACAACTACAAATGAAAAAGGCTGTGAAGCCTCTCTATCTACACGACCCTCCCAAGGGTACAAGATCGTAGCTGAAGTAACAAGCTAAACATCGAAGTCCACGCGGAACTACTAGTGAGACTGAAGTCTCTCTGCAAAAACATAAATTAAGCAAACATGAGTACAAATGTACCCATCAAGACTTACATTAGAACTAGCTACATATGCATCAGTATCAACAAAGGTGTGGTGGAGTTTAACTGCAGCAAGCCAGCTTTGACTCAGTGGCTATCATGTACTACGACTGCTGGTAACTCTGTTGAGGTGGCGCACGCGAGTCCACATATTCACCATATCAATACACCACTATGGATCTGTTCCCATCTCCCTACAAGAAGGCCATCCATAGCACTCACGCTTATCTTGCACATTTTAGAGTGTCCACTTTCACTTGTCTATGAACTGCATAAGCAACCTAGTAGTCCTTTACCACGGACGCGGCTATTCCAATAGATCATGTTAACCCTACAGGGATGTGCTTCTTCACACACGCTCTCGCCACTTACCGCCATGTACATATCGTGTATCTCGGCAACCTTCGAGTGGAAGCCTGGAGAGGGTGTCGGCCACGACCTGACTAACCACACAAGACTCTAGTCCAGGTTTATCGCCTATTCGGGTTCCATCCGCAAGGAGTCCGGCCGAGGTTTCCATCACGGCCCAAACGATGTGAGCAGGGTTCCCAAGCCCACCATCCGGGTGCCACTTGGTACACCGTGCCACTGCACCTAGTCTGTCCCAAGCCCACCTATACCGGGTTCCACTTGGTAGACTACTAGCACTACCTACAAACACCAGAAACTAGTTGCAACTTCGGGACAAAGATCGAGGCGATTAATAAGACGAGAGGGGTCGAGTTACCAGAACCCAATGTGTGGTAGCAACTGTCTTGGATCACAGACACAGAACTCAATTCCTGAGGATGATTTCAATGAGACAACCCACCATGTACTCATGGTCTCTCACCGTTACCTTTACCAAGTCGTGTTCACACACTTAGCTCTCACACAGTAGGACATGTTCACACCATTCCAATCCGTCCTAGATGAATCATACCTGACACAACTCTAAGCAGTAGTAGGCATGACAAACAAGCATGGTTGAGTAGGCACATCATGGCTCAAACAACTCCTACTCATGCTAGCGGGTTTCAATTATTTATTGTGGTAAAGACAGGTCATGCAGAGGAAAAGGGGTTCAACTACTGCAGCATGTAACAGTTGAATCGTTGTTGTCCTAATGCGGTAAAAGAGAGTAGGAGCGAGAGAGTTGGATTGTATCGGAATGAACAAGGGGGTTTTGCTTGCCTGGCACTTCTGAAGATGATATAGCTCTTCATCATTGTCATCGAACTCATCGTCAAAACATACGTCTACCAAGGGGGAACAACCACCGGCAAACAAGAGGGAACACAATCAATGCAATGCAACAATGTGATGCATGATCATGACATGGCAATATGATGTGATTTGGCCTAATGCAGCTAGCAACGATTTAAATGGAGTTGGTTTGAACACAAGATTCAAATTCAAACTCCATGTGTGGTTATTTAAATGTCATTTATTTAGTTTGTCCAATTCAGAAGCTATAAGTTGTTCCAACATGCATGAAAATGGTACACATGGATAGATCGAATTGTTCTGATCATTTATCATATATAATTTATTTCATTTGGAGTTATAGATTATTTTCTGTGATTTTTCAAAGTTTTAACTATTTTCTGAATTTTCCTGGTTATTCTAATTCAAACTAATCCAGAAAATACACTCTTTGCGTCAGCATTGCATCACTGTGATGCAGCAGGTCAAACAGGTTGATTGGAGTCAAACCTGACGTGTGGGGTCCACATGTTAGTGGCATAGTGGTAAACAAGTTTAGTTAAAACCTAAGTAAAGAGACGCGGGACGTGGCTGTCCTATCACCCATGCATGGCGATGGTTCCCACCATGCATACGCACAAGGAGTGCAAGTTGAAGCTCAGGGCGCTACGGATGTGGCTCTGCAGTCCGCGGTTCATATGGAGCAGGACTCCTCGGGCGCCAAGGGAGTTTTGCGGCAGGAGGAGGTTGCGTATGGACGGATGAAGACATTCTGCCCTAACATAATCAAGAGGCTAGCACCACCCATCCTAAAGGAAGTTCATGCTTCGTCCCTTCAATCGGAGGCGGAGCCTTTCACCCCCCGTCCCACGACCAGACCTGCCAAGAGGGCAGGGATGCATGCTACATCAAAGGCGACGCCGGCGGAGAATGTACTGTTGAGGGCACTTGGCTTGGTTCCGGAGGACCTGGAGCTAGATGAGGCGACTGTGGAAGAGCTCAAGGAGTTGTTTGACTCACCACTCCGTGAGCAACATGTGCGCGTGATTGCTGCAATCTTCGGCAAGATGTTACCACCACGGCCCGAGCTTGAGAGAGGCAACACGTTGGCATTGGCTGCGTAGTCTTGTCCAGTGGGGCAGCTGGAGTTCCACTTGTTTTTGAATGGATCCCAGCCCTTCGATTACATGTTGGAACGTGCGAGGCCTAAATAACCCGGCGAAGAAGAAGGCGGTGAGGGAGTTCATCTCATCGGTCAAGTGTAATATGGTGTGTCTCCAGGAGACGAAAGTGGATGTTGTAGACCAATTTACTATCATGCAATGTATCGGACCATCGTATGATGGCTTTGCTTACCTTCCGGTGACTGACACCCGTGGGGGTGTGGTCTTGGCGTGGGACTCGACCGTGGTGCAGGTTGATCATGTTGTGCTGGATACACACGCTCTCACCGGTCAGGTGCATAACCTTGACGGGAGCTTATGGTGGATCGCTGTAGTGTATGCTCCGCAAGGAGACGAGCAGAAGCTAGAGTTTTTGCAGGAGCTGCGGCATCGAAGGACGACTTGCCCCGGTCCTTGGATGCTTCTGAGAGACTTTAGCATGATTCTCAGGGCCTCGGAGAAGAATAATTCTAACATTAACCGGCGCACCATGAACTACTTCAGAGCTTTCGTGGATGATCTAGAACTAAAAGAGTTGTACATGCATGGTAGGCGCTTCACGTGGTCCAATGAGAGGGACAACCCTACTCTTACAAAAATTGAGCGTGTCCTAGTCTCTGTGGATTGGGATCTTGCGAACCCGGATTATTTTCTCCAGGCGCTGGGAACAAACGTCTCGGACCACGCCCCACTTCACTTATGTTTGCAGGCCATGTGCACCCCCAAGAAGAGATTTAGATTCGAGATCTATTGGACTAAGCTGGACGGGTTTGAGGAGGCTGTCCGAGAGGCCTGGGTGTGTGATGAGGCCATCGTGGATCCCTTCAAAAGACTTGATGCCCTATTTCGGAACGCGGCCATGTCTCTGCAATCGTGGGGGCAGAGGAAAACGGGTAACATCAAAGTCAGGTTGGCAGTAGCAAATTGGGTGATCCTAAGGCTAGAGCAAGCGCAGGAGTCTCGCACCCTCACCGCGGAAGAGCTATGGTTGCGGAGAACCTTGAAGACGACCGTGCTTGGGCTAGCATCGCTTGAAAGGACAATTGCCAGGCAACGCTCGAGGATTAGATGGCTGGGTGCTGGCGATGCCAACACCAGACTTTTCCAGGCGGTGGCTAACGGTAGGCGCACCAAGAACTACATTGCACATGTCAAGGAGGGAGAAAATATTATCACTGAGCAGCACCAAAAGGAAGAGGTGTTCACCACTGAATTCAGGAATAGAATGGTAAAATACCAAGCCAGGGACTTCACCCTTGATCTTGATTACCTTGAGATGGAAGCTATGGATCTCCATGAACTAGACGCCATATTTACAGAGGAGGAGATTTGGAATGTAATTAAAGACCTTCCGGCTGATCGAGCGCCGGGGCCGGACGGATTTATTGGCATGTTCTACCAGAAGGCATGGCCTATTATCAAGCAGGATATTATGGCTGCCATTATGAAGCTCTATGTCGGAGACAGCCGCGGGTTTGGCAAGTTAAACAAGGTGCTGATCACTCTCATTCCTAAGAGCAGGGATGCTGATTCGGTGGGAGATTTTCGCCCGATTAGCCTGACGCACAGCTTTGCGAAACTCTTCGCCAAGGCGCTGGCTCTCAGGGCGAGGAGGCGAATGAAGGAAATTGTCCAGGCCAATCAGTCATCTTTCATCGCCGGAAGATGCTTACACGACAACTATCTCCTGGTCAGACAGATCGCCAGGAAACTTCACGCACGAAAAACACCCGGAGTGTTCCTAAAGCTCGACATTACGCGGGTGTTTGATTCCTTATCCTGGCCGTTTTTGTTCCAAGTGTTGAGAAAGAAAGGCTTTGGGGAGGCGTGGATCAGGTGGGTGGCCATTCTGCTTCAGACAGCTAGCACTAAGGTGGTGGTGAACGGATGTCCGGGACAGAGCTTTATTCACGCTTGCGGCCTTCGCCAAGGGGACCCTGTTTCACCACTACTGTTTATCATCGCGATGGAAGCCCTAACGGTGATGTTCAGGAAAGGCGCTGAGGAAGGTGTGATCAGCAACCTCACTGGGATCTCCCCGACCCAAAGGCTATCAATCTATGCGGATGACGTTGCGTTGTTCATCAAGCCAACGGAGATGGACTTGATTTTTGCCAAGCAAGCGCTAGCAAGCTTTGGACATGCATCAGGCTTGGAGGTGAACTATAGGAAATCTAAGGAGATCTTGATTCGGGGCACGGAGGACGACCAGCGCAGAGTTGCCGCGCATCTGCAATATGACTTTGGGCAGTTCCCTTACAAGCATTTGGGCATTCCCCTGGCGATCCATCAACTGTCCAGAGCGGATTGACAGCCTCTCGTCGATCAAGTGAGGAGTTTCCTCCTGGCAACAAGGTCTTATTCAACGGCCAGGGCGTCTTGTTCTCATCAAATCAGTGGTGGCGGCGAGGCCCATTCATCAACTTATGGTGCTTAACGCTCCTGATTGGGTGTTTGATGAGATTAACGCCTGGATGAGGTCGTTCTTTTGGGCTGGGAAGGACAAGGTGAATGGCGGGCAATGCCTTGTGGCGTGGAACACCATATGTCGCCCAACAAGGTTTGGAGGCCTCGGAGTTAAGAATCTGAAGCTGCAAGCTTTGGCACTCCGGGTGAGATGGGAATGGTTGAGGCAAACAGACTTGGATAGACCCTGGCAAGGCATACAGTTCTTGGTCGATGAAGAAGCGAGGCAGCTCTACAACCAACTAGTGCAAATCACGGTGGGTTCCGGCAACAGAGTGCTCTTTTGGAAGGATCGATGGATGAACGGCTTGGCGGTTGAAGACATTGCACCGGCCATCTTGCCTTTGGTTCCCAACAGAGTGCAAAACAAGCGGACTGTCGGTCAGGCCATGGTGGATAGCACGTGGGAGATGGATATCAATGCTGAGCCACCTTTCGTGGCCCTTATACAGCTCATGCACCTCAGAGTGACTACTATGGATGCTTATCATGACCCACAAGCGCCGGACATGTTTACATGGCCTTGGGATGCTTCGGGGCAGTACACAGCTCGGTCCGTGTATCGGGCTCTGCATCTTGGGCTTGCGACCTCTCCAACGTATGAGTGCATTTGGAGGAGTGGGGCGATCCTCAAATGCAAAATCTTTGCATGGCTAGCGGTGCAATATAGAGTTTGGACCTCGGACCGGTGAGCTAGGCACGGCGTGCAGGATAGTACGGCTGCTTGCTACACATGCTTACAAGAAGAAGACACGGTCGATCACATACTTCTTCATTGCCCCTACGCTCGGGAGGTGTGGCATCTATGCTTCACACAAATCAGAGCCACTGTGAGGCAACCGCAACCTGGTGATTCACTTGAGACATGGTGGCTTCAAGTGAGGAGTGAAATTGTGACAAGGGATAGAAGAGGTTTTGACACTATTGTCATATTCGTCGCCTGGTCACTATGGAAACAAAGAAATGCCAGAGTCTTTGGGCGACTGGAGCAACAGAGGAGGCCGGGACAATTGGTGCATCAAATCTTCGACGAGCTTAGAGAATGGGACGAGGCCGGAGTCGGAAGAATACACTGTTTTGTGAGAAGTTAGATCTTTTTTCCTGTAGGTGTTGAGTGGGTTATGCTAGCATGATGTTCGCATCTATGCCTAGCCTCTTGTAATTATGTTTGCTCTCTTCTATAAAAATATGATACGCCATTAGCGTACTCTCGAAAAAAAACCTAACTAAAGCATTACGGCCTAGGGCCCACTAGTCAGTGACTAAGGGGTGGACTAAAAGGTAATTAAACCTAAGTTAATTACTGTCACGTCGGCAGTCGCTGGAGTTAGGCCGGCGATGACCAAACCGGCGGCGGAGCGCGTCGGAAAAACGCTATGGGGCTCCGTTTTGAGCGCGGTTCGTTGCTACGGCTTGCTGGCACTCACGCGCATCTAGTGGTGGCAGCGGTTGGGTGTATGGTGACCGGAATCAATCCCGGCGATGAGCTATGGCGGCGGCCGGAGCGGTGGTGGTTGTGGCTGCGAGGGCTAGAGCACTCGGGCGAGCAAGGCGAGCAGCGGCGCAGCAACTAGAGTGCTCCAGAAGCACGGCAGACAACAGCAGGGCTCAAGGAGGACGCGGAGGCGGAGCAGCTTGAGCAGCGGCCATGGTGGACGACGGCTTCGGGTGCTCACGGGGCAGCGGCTACGGGACGCACGCGAAGGAAAAGAAGGAGGGGAGAGGGTCATTGGCTCACGGCGAATCGGACGGTGCAGACGGAGGGGCCGGGGAGGCGTCGGAGCGAGCGGGGGACGAGGCGGATCTCGGTGACCCGAGGTTGAAGACGGCGACGGTGGCAGCGTTCCGCTGCTCCAGGCCTTGCGTGCATCGAGGAGGAGAGGTAGCGCAGGAAGACGGAGCATCTGGGCATACTCCCTTGGAGCAGGAACGTCAGTGGGTGCACGGGCAGCACGAGGTGGCCGGCGGGAGCGCTCGGGTGGTCGCGTGCACTAGCTCTAGAGGGAGGAAGAGAGGGCAACGAGAGAGGGAGAGGAGAGAGGGTCCTCTTGGCGTCCCCATGGCGCGAGGCAGGGGCTCGGGGAGAAGCAGGAGGTGGAAGCAGGGGGTGGCTTCGCCTCCTGTGCGTGCGCCACGCCCTCATGCCTACTGACACGAGGTTGAAGGAGGTGTGGTGGCCAGATGGGCTGGACTGCTACAGTGCGAAGCCAGGTGAGGTCAGGTAGGTGGCCCAGGTGGGTTTCTGCTTTTTATTATTTTTCTGTCTGTTTTCCTTTTCCTGCAGTTTATTTTAATTTGGTTTTCAAACCAAACTAATTTTTTTAGCTTCTGGAAATAATTATGTGGCTAGATACAATATATTAAGAGCCACTCACAAATTTTCAGAATTTTTGGACTTGCAATTCTTTTATATAAGAATTAAATCCAACTGAAATATTTATTTATTTACTTAAATCCAAATGGCCAAAATAATTCCTAAAAAACGTTCCATATTTTTGGTTTGGACCAAAACTCTTGACAAAAATATTAAACATCATTGAAGACTATTCTGGAAAAATTGGATGCATTTTCCAGGGTTATTTGCCCTTCTTTTAATTAAAATTTTGAGGCTTTCGAATTTCCTCAATTCAAGTTTCTTGAATTTAAACATGATGCATGGATGCTCCCTGATGCAACCGTTGCAAACAAATTCTAGGGCTGTGACATGGGGGTGGTGAGGAAGGTCAACTTTTCCTTGAGCATGCTACACTTTTTTATCCACTTCCATTTTTGAACTGGCCCAGTCACTCATTTCTGAACGGGTTGGAAAACTGGCCCGTCAGGATATGGCAGGAGTAGAAAAAGGCAGCAGGCGCGAATGGGTAGTACTGATCCCATGAAGCAAAAGCGACTGATCGCACAAACGAAATAAAAATGCAAGACACGTGTAAACAAGGTATAGGACAAAAAATTCGACCTGAACTGAAATAAAAATCAGACGGGCGATGAATAGACAGAAGCCTCAACTTATTCAAAACAGTTTCCCTGTAGCATTTGTATATGTACAAATAATTTGATCTGTCACCTAACCTATTCAACTCAAGTCCACGCCACAAACAACAATTTTTCCTTTTCTCCCTCGATATTTCAGGACACAGCACTCATTACTGCGAAAAACCCACAGTTGTATACAAAAAGAAACCAACAGCAAGAGCATGGATGCTACCAAAACTCTAAATCTTTCGCCCGTCCGCCACCTCACGGTCAGCTGCATATAACAAATGAAGGGATGGCAACTGAGGTTGTTTCACTCTGCTCGTTTTCCCGGGGATCCTAGAACTCCTAGTCAAGCGCGTACTCCTCATCGTCGGGCGGCAAGGACTTCAGGAGCGAGTAGCGCAGCCGCAGGGATATCTTGCCCCTCTCAAGGTGCAGTTTGGCGGCCGACACCACCCAGTACCCCGGCAGGTCCTGTGGCACTCGGGCCATCTCCGTCCTGTCCACAAACTTGAGCAGCTTCGGTGGCTGCACGGGCGCTTGCGGGGAACTGGGGTACACCGCCGAGTTGATGTTCGCGTCGGAGTTGATGTTCACGTCGGAGGGCCGGGGCATAGGCTTCTGCACCGCAGTGGAGAAGTGTGTGCTGATGAGCGTCGAGATGAGACCCGACTTCTGGATCAGGTTAGGGGACCCCTCCCACTCGGGCTGCCTGACAGGGTAGGCGTTCACGACTTTGGAGAAGTGCAGCCGGAGGAACAGTATCTTCTTGAAGCCCTGGTTGATCACTTCTAGCTGTGCTCCGGTGACGATGGAGGCATCCTCTGACTCCACTGGCATTGTGCAGACGTGGGAGAAGTGCTTCCATGATCCTATTGGTTCAAAGTATCTATGGTCAAATGGTTCTGGAGTTCGGCTGTTGTTTGGGTCATCTTCAAGCTGGATAACCCGAGGAAGGGAACAGAGGTGCTGAAGATGGATAGCTAATTTGTTACTGTTCTTTCCTTCAAGAAACAACCGGAGTCCTGTGATCGGTCTTTTTCCCACGTCAACTTGCACTAAAGTTAAAAAGCTGCTCAAACGATGGAAAAAAAAATCAACAAATATATCACCAAACCCCCCAAGTGAATGGAAATTGTCAGTATAATAATCTTGTATATTCTGTATGCAGTGTGATCTCTTGATCGACAACTCGTAATAATACTTAGTTCATGAAGGAATTTAAAAATATCTAAATTATCAATTTGACAGAATCTAAATATGCCCTGCTACTGCTGTTTGCATCATTCCCAAATGTAACTAGCAATAGTCGATCCTGCCATCCATAGGTACAGATAAATGTGATTGATGTAATGCCGAATAGAATACCGGCACTTCCAGTTTGATAGCCACGAAGGTTGGATTAAAAGAGTACTGGGCTAAAATATCTTTCCAGTTTCAGGTTTTTGCGCTTCACAATTGCACACTAGAGTTTTCCCAATTAACTTTTCATCCAGTTATTTTTATAAGTATTTACCACATCTTATACCCTTTGTGCCGTTGTTTTCACTCGGGAAATGCATTATCTTATCCCTCTACTCTTGAGTAATAATTGGTTCATAGTTATCTAGCCATGTGATCTGACTTCAGTTCTGAGTTGCAACATATAAGAGAATTAGCTGGTCGTCAAATAGATCAACTGTCTACTCTAGCGATCAGGTTGTTTATGGAAAGATAAGCACTATAAATTCTCTGCACAGAAGAATGAGAATTTGAATGGCCGCATAAATAAGGAAAATTTTATCTTCAAAACTTATCCTAACCTATGTCTACTTTCCATGGTGATGCTTAAGTTTACAAGATCATGAAACCACATAAAAAGGATAAAAACAAGGAAATATAAAGATGAACAATGTTTCAGTTATGACAATAGAAAAAGTGTGCATACCATGTTGGTACAAACATAAAGTGTTGGACCAATAAAATTTACTGGCAAAGATGCACTGATTTGCGTTTTCCTCCGGGGACCAAGAGGGAGGTCACTATAAACTGGCGCCCACTGCCTTGTAAGCTGGAACGCCAAAAACTGGTGCAATTCCTCAATTAGGGGCTTATCTGTAAGAAATTCAAATATATCACCTTGTTATGAATACATCAACTATCACATTGTTTGCTGTGCAAAACCATGTTCGCTAGCTTGATTTTTTGTTTATGACTTAATGATAGGATGGCAACAAACATGTAGCGTCAAAAGGTTGCAATTCAAACATTACTTTAAATAGAGATTTCCCTTGAAATTTACGACGGAAAACACCAAGAGTAGTATTTTTGCCCAACAGATAATATACAGGGACAATTCAAACATTACTTTAAATAGAGATTTCCCTTGAAATTTATGACTGAAAACACCCAGAGTAGTATTTTTGCCCAACAGATAATATACAGGGAGTAAAGTCGGTGAACGGAGCTATAAAGGACAACTATTTTCTAATAAATATTGCCCAAGAAGACCATGTCCTTAGAATCTAAACAATAGGGACTTTGTTTGTGAAAGAAAGAAGCCAGCTCCCTTTCCTGTTTGACCAAGAATCTAAACAATAAGGTGGCCAAGGGTGCAGGTTCTAAAGTCCTGAATAGACTTCAGAAAACTTACACCCAAATACATCGAGAAAAACACAAGTTCTTGTCCTATAACCCTAACTCCAGTCACTATCATGAACTACTCCCTTCGTTCTTAAATATTTATCTTTCTAGACATTCCAATATGGACTACATAAGGAGCAAAATGAATGAATCTATACTCTAAACTACGTCTATATACATCCGTATGTAGTCCGTATCAAAATCTCTAAAAAGATTTATATTTAGGAACTGAGGGATTATAAATCAATGACAAGGAACATGTAGGGAAAAACAGTGAGAAAGACAAAGAGTAACTTTATTCTAAAATAATCAAAACTAACATGCAACTAAAGTACTAGGGCGGAAGGTCAAGACTTCTCTTGATATTATTACAAATTATGCAGTTTCAACTTTCAACATTTCATGTTTAGAGGTTAAGAGCTGAGAGATGAATAAATTATCCAGCAAGCTGGAAAGGGTGGAATTTATACTTACAACCAAGATACAAATTAATTGCATGATTCAGAAATCCACTACCAGGAACTCCATTTAACAATGAAGCAATAGGTACAAAAGACATTGAGATAACATCAGGTTCTGCTTGAATACTATTCAGACATTCACTATGAGAGATCATATCTTTATCCCTTCCACCTCTTCGCTTAGGCATCATTACGAAAACCTGAGATTAACACATAGAATAAACATACACTAGTCATTTTGGATTGTTGGTCGTAGTGACATTGACCCAGATTACTACTGCAAGCCAGGTTTGTTGACAATTTTACTTGTCTTTCTTACTCATTCGATATAATATCCAATTATTCACGTCGATTAGTTGCAAACAATAAGTGCTAAACAAACTTCTTCATTCAGATTTTGGATGGCCTCTTACTGCAGTTACAATTCTGCATACTTGTCCTAGTAAGCTCACAAGTAAATGATTGATTCACTACATCTATGCTTGACTTGTCATATTTGTTGTCAATATTCTTTTAGGGTGGTCTCTTACTGCAGTTACAATTCTGACTACTTCTTATGTTTTCATGAATCTCATATTCTGAACAACATCATAATGATTATGAGCTTGCGCGCATGAAAAGAATAAAGCAGAACAATGCCATGGCTGTGAAACTTGGCATTAAGGGACTGAAATCAAGTCTGGATGAAATGCAATGCAAACGCTCTCCACCTACAGATTCATGCTCAGAATATGATCCTAATAGTGATTATGAGCTAGAGGGAGACCTAAGTCAATATAGCTCCCTAGTGGAGGTGTCAGAGGAAGATGCCCTATCTTATTCACCCATCAAGGTACTTGCTCTAACTTTCCAAGGTTACATTGCTCGCACATATCTCACAACTGATGCTTGGCATTGCTTCTACTTTGTTGAACTGCCATTAGCTTAGTTTACACATCGTGTATGTGAATACGCCCTGCCTATCCATTTTCAGTACATATTCCATCTGTCATCATACCATATTTATCCATTCAAATGTTGTTCTTGTGTATCAGACGTTCAAAAGGAAGAGGGTGATTGCTGATCGTGGAGGAGCACAAGCAAAATATTTGGGAAAGGTAGTGGCACCTGATAAATCAAATAGCACATTAGGTGTAGTTGCAATATCAACTGACGCACAAAACACCCAAACTCTAGCAAACTCTAGCCCTACTACACTGGTCATTTCTGATGCCCCAACTCAGCAGACCCCAACTACAGCAAACAGTATGATTATGCTAGTTGACATAGCACCAGCTGTACGACGCAAAACCCCCATTCCAGCAAAGAGTACACCAAATCCAGTTGCCAAATCCCTTTTCTAACCAGAGAGAGCCCCAATTGCAGCAAATAGGACCCCTGTTCCATTTCTTCCCAGTTTAGAAGATGAAGCTTATGTTGTTGTCAGGAACTTTGTGCGCATATTTCCTTCATGGAAAGATTATACCGCAGACACAGAACAATTTTCAGTCTTCCTCCGCAACTTACGCGTAAGTAATGTACTAATGTTATTCATGGTCATTACTGCATATGTTTCTGCTGACAGAAGACACAAGATTTCATTCTTTTAAATAGGCGAGGAGAAAACTGGATTGTGATGACGAGAAAGGGTTGGTTGCGCTTTTCAAGCACTCGTTGACGAAGTATCGTTCCTACCTAAGGCAAGCGCACTTCAATGGCAAGCCTCTGAACGAAATTTCTGTAAAGTCTCCGGAGCTACATTTATCCGACGGTGACTGGAATAATCTTGGTACATATTGGTCTCGGCTGCAGCATAAGGTACTGTCTATGATATCACATCACAATTTGAACTACATTTCTGCATTTGCCTTAATGTCTCACTTGTACGAAAACTGTTAGCAGAAGAAAATTCGTTCTCAAGGGACCACAAAATCTCGCAACTATACTGCACATTGCATTGCTACTGTGAGTACCTCTTGCCCTGTATGACCATACTTACTTTCATAGCTGTTTGATTATGTAGCATCACTGCACATGTTAGCCTCGTAATCGTCCATTTGGTGGACATTATAAGATCCGTATGGACTCTTACATAAATTTAGAATCAACCCAATGCTTTTGAAGAGGTTTAGCTCTGCACTCCTCTTGTAAGGACTGAACGTGGTCTATCACTGTACTTACATTAACAGCTACTCCCTCTGTCCCATAATATAAGAACATTTTTTAAAGTACACCAGTGTTCAAAACACTCTTGTATTATGGGAAGAGGGATTGGTTCATTTTGTAGCATTTTGCATCTTATCTCCTTCGCCCACCATTTACTAAAAAAGATCAGATCTATATTTAATCTTGCCAACAAGTAGAATACACAAACAATGCCAGTGCAGAAGTGTAGCCCATTGCTCTTGTCAGTACATTTTGTCCTGTAACGCTTGTACTTCCAGGGATTGGTAGTTGATTATGTAGCATCAATCTGCATCTTATCTTCATTATCCTCTACCCCTTCCAGTATTATCATATCTATAATTACTCTCTACAAAATGTAGAGTACAGGCAATGCTTATGAAGAAGATTCTATGCTGAAATTCTTGAGTTATCCTTCCCTTGACATGGAGAAGAGCATTATAAAGCCGATGTTAACTGTTAATGTAAGTCAGTCCTTCTAAAGCCTTTATCCTCAACTGCTATTTAATTTGCTCATACTCCCTATCGTTTACTGCTGTTTCTACCAAAATGCATGTTTGCAAGAACCGTAAGTTCTAACTTTTACTTGTAAAACCAAATTCCTTATTCATACCATGCACATTACTTAATACTCCCTATATGTATGCTTGTTTTGTGGATCTATAATCCAGTGTGTGGTGAAGCAGCCCACGTTTGCACCTTGTCATCTCATGTTTTATCTTACTGATGTGGCTGATGATATGAACAACATGCCATGCACATTATCCAAAATAGATACAATGATTTTCTTTGTCCTTCATCTATGCTTGTTATGTTGACATGGTAATCCAGTAGTGTGGTGAAGCTCCCCGCATTATGAACAATGCCAAATTATCACTAGCAGAAAAAGGGTCAAATCTGAGACACATTAGTACCAGTGTCCATTAGTGCCGGTTCAAATGACTAGGCGGGAGGAGATCTTTAGTACCGATTCAATGCGAATCTTTAGTACCGGTTCGTGCCACGAACTGGGACTAAAGGTGTTGGCCGGGCACCACCATCTTTAGTACCGTTTCGTGGCACGAACCAGTAGTAAAGAGATTGTGGCAGGGCTATTTTTAGTCCCACCTCGCTCCCATAGCAAGATTTTGACCACCTTAAATATGTTACTTGTCAAACTATCACAAGCATTTGGTCTTCATTGAACTCTATGTGTAGGATCTGTGGCTGCAATAGGAGTCTTCATCGGTTCTTAAATCGGTGGTAGATTCCTATTGACAAATTAGATTCTATACAAAAAGATCATTGATGATCATTGAATTTTTTATGTACTTCTCTGTAGCAGTAGCGCGTTTTGGCTGAAAGGCGGTACTGATCAATGTATTTTTTCTGTGTTCAGATGCACAATTTAAATATGTTATTTCTCAAACTATCACAAGCATTTGGTCTTTGTTGAACTCTATGTGTATAATTTGTGGACTCAATATGAGTCTTCACCGGTTTCTAAACCGTTGAGAACTCATATTGACAATTCACATTGTACACAAAAAGATCATTGATAATCAATGTATTTTTTATGTATATTTCTACATGTTAACGCCCTCACTCTCTACACTCAATCGGTCTCCCCCTCAATCCCCGTAACGTCATCAATTTCCAACACGTTCTAACATCATTTGCCGTTTTTCAGTAACCGATTTGTTTAGATTAGAGCTAAATGACCGTGAAATTGAAAATCACAGCAAAAAAACTACTCAGAAATAAAGCAGAAAATAAAAAACTATATAAAAAATTACTCCAAAATAAATAGAAGAAAATAAACAATGCAGAAAAGAGAAAAACTATATAAAGCAAAAATATTCACAAAGAAACTAAATACAACAAAAATAACTACTCAGAAATAAATAGAAGAAAAAAATAAAGCAGAAAAGAAAAAACTATATAAAAAATTACTCAAAAATAAATAATGCAGAAAAGAAAAAAACTATATAAAGAAAAAATATTAACAAAGAAACTAAATACAGCAAAAAAATTACTCAGAAATAAATAGAAGAAAAAAATTAAGCAAAAAAGAAAAAACTATATAAAAAATTACTCAAAAGAATAATGCAGAAAAGAAAAAAAACTATATAAAAAAGAGTTGGGGCGCTGCCCAGTGGGCCTGCCAGACCTAGGGTCTGCTAATTCAGGCCCAAAAGGGTCGGCAGGCTCACAGGGCAACGCGCCCTAGTTAGGCCCAGAAGCCTGCTATATAGAGGAGTTCGAAAGAGCAGCCGCGGCTGGGTTTATAAACCAGTGTGGCTGCCCTTCGCTCGGCGAGGTGGGACTGAACATAGTGCACCACGGGTGGCAGCGCACAACCATTAGTACCGGTTGGTGGCTCCGACCGGTACTAATGGGTTGTGCTTTAGTACCGGTTGGAGCCACCAACCAGTACTAAAGGCCCTTGTTTCCCGCCGCTTGGGCTGGCGAAAATTGGCCTTTAGTACTGGTTGGTGGCTCCAATCGGTACTAAAGGCCCCTCCTATATATACGGCACTTACGAAAAATCAGTTCCATCGACACTTCTTCTCCACTTCTCTCGCGCAACATCTATCGCTGAGGCCGCCACGCCGCCGCGCCGTCGCCCCTGCCACACGTCATCGCCGTCCCCGCCGCCCCCGCCGCCCGTCTTCGCCGTCCCCGTCGTCGCCGCCCCCGCTGCCCTCGTC
>NC_041385.1:843126135-843156525 GCF_002162155.2 Triticum dicoccoides | reverse complement strand
TAGTTGATTTAATATGACTAGTTTATTTTTAGTAAATGCTTAGTTGAACTAGTTGAATTAATAGAACTAGTTTATTTTTAGTAAGAAAATTTAGGTATATGGGATTATTTGAACTAGTTTATTTTTAGTAAGAAAATGTAGGTATATGAGATTATTTGAACTAGTTGAATTAATATAACTAGTTTATTTTTAGTACATGCTTAGTTGAACTAGTTGAATTAATACAATTAGTTGAACTAGATTAGTTGAACAACTTGAATTAATATAATTAGTTGAATTAACAGAACTAATTGAATTAATAGAAGTAGTTGAATTAGTTGAATTAATTGAATTAGTAAGTGTTTAATGTTTCGCCTATATGTACATAGGAAATGTCGTTTGACGACGAAAAAGATTTCATTATGTGCGAATACTGTGAAGACCAGCGTGGCCTGTGCGACAGAAATTTCCTTGTTGATGATAGGCGATTCAGCATCAAGCTGGATGAGACCTTCGAATTCGATACAGTAAGTCAGAACGACAAGTCTGTTTTCGTAATTAAGCATGACTTATATATGCTTCATTTGCCTGACTTATAATTTTTAAATTCCACTACTCTACTAGCGCATCCCCTACCATGCAAGAATTTTTGTCTTGGATAAGATAGGTTTCAATGCTATGGAAACTATGGAGGTAAAGAGAGTTTACCTGAAAACTGAGCATGGTTATACTTTCAACGTCAAAGTATACAATGCAAACACGTACACCTATTTTGAATACAAAACTTGGCAAGCACTATGCAAGGCTTACGCATTTGAGCCTGATATGGTTATCACCTTTGTTATTCGTCCGGAAGGTGATATTGAAGGTAATAGAGACATATGGGTCGATGTGCGGACGCCTCCAGTTCTACCATTATGTGAGTTCTTCTCAACTATATTTTTGTCTTTGATATTGCTTATAAAAAAATAATTGACAACTAATTTCTATTGACAGCTTATTTCCATTCAAGCAAGCATGTCCGGCGCTTGGTAGATAGGACCTACTACTGTGCCGGAGCTGAACTAAACTGTGAGGAGATAAGTCATTATGTTTCATGGCTTGAGGATCTTCATACTGTCAAGACAAATTTTCTTCCTGCACTTAGAAATGTTAGTACTCAAAATGTGCGACCAATAGTGATTGTATTGAACTAAGGTCACATCTATTTAGGAATGATGGTAAGATTTTTACTATTTGTCCTTAGTGCATGTTTTGCATACATAATTTTTTTGCTAAACTTTCATTGCTAAGTATATTAATTAAGTACTATATGATGTTCTTCATGTTGGAAATATGCCCTAGAGGCAATAATAAAATGATTATTATTATATTTCCTTGTTCATGATAATTGTCTATTATTCATGCTATTATTGTGTTATCCGGAAATCGTAATACATGTGTGAATACATAGACCACAACATGTCCCTAGTGAGCCTCTAGTTGACTAGCTCGTTGATCGACTGATAGTCATGGTTTCCTGACTACGGACATTGGATGTCGTTGATAACGGGATCCCATCATTAGGAGAATGATGTGATGGATAAGACCCAATCCTAAGCATAGCACAAGATCGTGTAGTTCGTATGCTAGAGCTTTTCCAATGTCAAGTATCTTTTCCTTAGACCATGAGATCGTGTAACTCCCGGATACCGTAGGAGTGCTTTGGGTGTACCAAATGTCACAACGTAACTGGGTGACTATAAAGGTATACTACGGGTATCCCCGAAAGTATCTGTTGGGTTGACACGGGTCGAGACTGGGATTTGTCACTCCGTATGACGGAGAGGTATCTCTGGGCCCACTCGGTAATGCATCATCATAATGAGCTCAATGTGACCAAGTGTTTGATCACGGGATCATGCATTACGGTACGGGTAAAGTGACTTGCCAGTAACGAGATTGAACGAGGTATTGGGATACCGACGATCGAATCTCGGGCAAGTAATGTACCGATTGACAAAGGGAATTGTATACGGGGTTACTCGAATCCTCGACATCGTGGTTCATCCGATGAGACCATCATGGAACATGTGGGAGCCAACATGGGTATCCAGACCCCGCTGTTGGTTATTGACCGGAGAGTCGTCTCGGTCATGTCTGCGTGTCTCCCGAACCCGTAGGGTCTACACACTTAAGGTTCGGTGACGCTAGGGTTGTAGAGATATTAGTATGCGGTAACCCGAAAGTTGTTCGGAGTCCCAGATGAGATCCCGGACGTCACGAGGAGTTCCGGAATGGTCCGGAGGTAAAGAATTGTATATAGGAAGTCCAGTTTCTGCCATCGGGAAAGTTTCGGGGGTCACCGGTATTGTCCCGGGGGTCCACCGAAAGGGTCCCGGGGGTCCACCGGATGGGGACACCTATCCCGGAGGGCCCCATGGGCTGAAGTGGGGAGGGAACCAGCCCCTGGTGTGCTGGTGCGCCCCCCTTGGGCCTTCCCCTGCGCCTAGGGTTGGAAACCCTAGGGGTGGGGGCGCCCCACTTGGCTTGGGGGGCAAGCCACCCCCTTGGCCACCCCCCCCCCTTTGAGATCCAATCTCTAGGGGGGCGGCGCCCTCCCAGGGCCCCTATATAAAGAGGGGGGAGGGAGGGCTGCGCACCCCAGCTCCTGGCGCCTCCCTCTCCCTCCGCAACACATCTCCCTCTCGTAGAGCTTGGCGAAGCCCTGCCGAGATCGCTGCTACTTCCACCACCACGCCATCGTGCTGCTGGATCTTCATCAACCTCTCCTTCCCCCTTGCTGGATCAAGAAGGAGGAGACGTCTTCCCACCCGCACGTCTGTTGGACGCGTGGTGCTGTCCGTTCAGCACTAGGATCTTCGGTTATTTGGATCACGACGAGTACGACTCCCTCAACCCCGTTCTCTTGAACGCTTCCACTCGCGATCTACAAGGGTATGTAGATGCACTCCTCTCTCTCGTTGCTAGATGAACTCCATAGATTGATCTTGGTGAAGCGTAGAAATTTTTTATTTTCTGCAACGTTCCCCAACACTTTAACAGGGACTCCCGATGACAGTTGTGCCTCAAGGGATCGAGACTAAAGGTCGCATGTCAATTGTTAGCTTACAGCCAAGATATCCTACATTGCAGATGAGTGCATTCAGGATTTCTAGAAGCGATGAATGCTTAAGAGTGAAAGATTGGAGGAAAATTGTTAACAATCGCAGAGAAGTACTAGGGGGCAGCAATGAGAAGCGCAGCCCACGATTAGGAGACAGGTTCATCTGCATGCTCTAGTATGATGAATCAGAAGAGCTATACATGTTCTATGCTATTTTACCTGAGAGAGAGCAGCAGGAGTGATTTAGCTAGTTCATGCTCTTAGTACTTGTCCTTTCATGTCCGTGTTCTTCGTTCTGAACTTAATCTCAAAGAGTGATTTGCTTTTGTGGTGTTATGAACGCTTATAATATCATGACACTCATGTTGAACTCGATGATATTTTTGCTTCTGGTACAAGTGAATGTTTCTTCTTTAAGCTAGTGTTGGTGGTGATTAGATAGCGGTAATGACTATGATGATTAAATAGTGATAATGACGACTACGATGATTTTTAGCTAGCTAGCTAGAGTATATATATATACTCATGTTGATGATATGATGCAAGAGTTTTTATATTAATATGATGATGATGATGATGAGTTATTATATCATTTAATGAAAGAAACCGCAAATTAGTTTCAGCTGGATGGATCCTACCTAAGTGATCAAGTATATGCTATATCCATATATATTATACTTGATCACCTAATTAGGTGATCAAGTATAATATGGATATGGCATATACTTGATCTATGGATATGGCATATACTTGATCACTTAGCTAGTAGCTAGATCCAATGCATCCAGTCGAAACTAATCCGCGGTACTTTCACCTAATGATTTAACAACTCATGCTAATGTAAAACAATCACTAAATTTAATTGAAAACACAAAATTAAAGGAAAAACTAAAAAAGAAAACACCCAAACATTTAGTACCGGTTGGTGTTACCAACCGGTACTAATGTGCTACACGCACCCGGGCCTGGCTCGTGACACGTGGTGGCACTTTAGCGCCGGTTCGTGACAAACCGGTACTAAAGGGGGGGACCTTTAGTCCCCACTCTTTAGTGCCTGTTGGCGAACCGCGCACTAAAGGCCGTTACGAACCGGCACTAAAGGCTGGTTCTGCACTAGTGTATGCTATTGATATTTTGAACTTACTCTTTATTTTATAATTTGAAATTTGATGGAATTGACAGCACAGTTATCATCTTTGTTTATACACGTGCAAAACTTGTCATCTCTCTGCTTTGTTTCAGGGTGATATGCCTGATGGCATGCACAAGTTTGCTGAAGGTTGTGAGACAAACCCAACATATATTGCAGCAAAGAAGGCAAAACATCTTGAAGATAGCGAGACAACCCCAAAGTCTTGTCTTGATGCAGTGTTCAAGTTACTTGAGACTAACAGTCAGACAAGCTCCCAAAATTCGTTGTCTGAATCAGTTCGACTTCTTCAGTCCCAAGTTCTAGCAGAAAGGCATTCTGCAACTCAACTTCGACTTGAAGTCCTATCTCTAAGAAAGATTGTGGAGAACACCAATGAGAACCTCATCGCTAAACAGCTACACCTGGAAGCTATGACCGACATGCTAGGCCGGTCTCACAGCCTTGCTTAGCAGCTTGCGCAACAGTTCCCCCGCAAGGCTAACCTTTCTTGAACTGTCTTGGAAGTGGTCTCGGTTCAGTATTATTTTGTTATGCTGCAATGGTGCCCAGTTTTTGTAATCTGCTTATTTGTAGCGCTTTATGATCACTGGTGGCGAACTTCGATGCCTAGTGGATGTAATATACCTTAAATCCTTTATTGTATAGTGTAAGTTTATTCTTAGTTGCTATGGCATAATTTCTTTATTGTATAGAGTAGGTTTGTTCTTAATTCCTACTAGGTACTACCATCGTTTGCTATCTGAAAAAAATGAGATGTAGTCGACCGGGCCGAAACATTCGACTCTAACGGGCCTGGTTTTTAGCGGGCCACAATTGGGTTGGCCTGCATCTTTCTTGGGCTCGAATGATTGGGGGCTTCACACATTGCGCCAGGCCCAAACTTACGCCGGCCTTTTGTGGACCCAGAGCTTAGTTTGGCCCACGTAGCGTTGGGCCATTAACAGGCTGAATATTGTACTGGCCTGTTACGGCCAAGATGAAACCACGGGCCTTTAGCAGGCCAAAATGCATGTTGGGCCTCAATTTTCACTAGTCGTCGACGGGCTTTCAGCAGGCTGAAATGTAGACCGGGCCTTTTTGGGCCCAGTTATCTCACGGGCCATTACCAGGCCGAAACATATCTCGGGCCTTAATTGGCCCACTGATATCATGGGCCTTTAAGAGTCCGAAAGCTTAGTACAGGCATCAAAGGGCCGAATTACGCGACAGGCCTTTAACAGGCCCAAAGTCACATTGGGCTTAACTGTTGCCACCTTTAGCACGGGCCGTTAGTGGGCCCATTGTCTCGTCGGACCATTCCGTTACAGTGGATGCCACGTGTCGGTCACCCTTGACGAAAGCACTTCTGTGACGCGCGATTTATCGTCATGGAAGTGGACACTTCCGTGATGATAATTTTGGTAATGTAATGGAACACTTCTACGACAGCACAGGTATGACTATATTGATTCTGTCATAAAATCGTCATGGATGTACATGCATGACAAAAAACGCGACCTACTGTGACAAACACGTATCATCATCGAAGTGTATTTTTTTGTAGTGATGTGTCCTTGTTCGTTCCTGTGCATGAACCTTCGGGGAAATGTCACACGTTGTTCCTTTAAGTCCTTGTAGCTTGCTAAGACTTGGGTTCATGCGTTGATGATCGACACGTTCGTTGCTGGGTCATGTATGTGTGTCCCTGTAAGTTAGTGCCACCTTGGGTTTATGACTAGCAAGTCATGTCGGCCCGGGTTCTCTATCATATGGATGCTAGCGACACTATCATATACGTGAGCCAAAAGGCGCAAACAGTCCCGGGCCAGGTAAGGTGCTACCCATGGGAATACCGTGTGTGAGGCCGCAAAGTGATATGATGTGTTACATGCTAGATCGGTCTGACTTCAGATCAGAGTCCCGACATCTCATCAAGCAAAAAACTGATGGACAGAGCGTAACCCAAAAAAGTTTTGTTGTGTGCTATAGATAGTTGCATTTTTTGTGTTTCTTGACTGAAAAATTGAACCCCCTATGCAATTTTCTACTGCACCTATGCATGCTAGATGCCTAATTGTGGGTTAGATTGTACAACCCTAAAAAAATGTAAGCAGAGGAAAAGGAAACACTGATAACTAACCACTCATATTCATAGTTGATACTCCCTCCTATCCTTTTTAGTTCGCATATGAGATTTTTTTCAAAAAAAAGTCTCGTAAAGTTTGACCAACTTTATAGAAAAATACCAACATTCACTATGTGAAATCAATATGAGTAGATGCGTCATGACTTGAATTTTCATATTATATAACTTTAGAATGGTAGATGTTGAAATTTTTTCATATAAATATGGTCAAACTTTATGAAGTTTCACTTCAGGAAATTCTTACATGTAGAGTAAAAAGGATCGGAGGGACTACAATATTATTTTGAGAAAAAGAGGTTCCGTTGGCTAAGGAAGTTGTCGTCACCGTGTATGCTTGTTCTTTTCTGCACTTCAGGGCAGCAACGAATGTGAGCCCCTCATATGCCTCAAGGAGCAGATATCACCGGCCATAGTTGAATGCGACCCTTGTGTTTCATGGGACAATTTTTGCACCAAAATAAAGGGCAAGAAAAAATGATAAGTGCAAAAAACACGGTGGTGAAAAGATTGGCAATGGGGAGAAAAAAAAGAACAAGCATACACGGTGATTAGCATGTTAATTTGGAAACACAATGTGTACGTGCAATGGACGTTAATTTGGAAGTATATTAAGTGCATGTGGATATTAAGTAGGATATTATTTGTGTCTTATCATGTGATTAGCACTATATTTAGCATGAAATTAACTGCATGCTAAACGTGTTGAGCGCTCGACATTGAAGCAGTCTAGGTCGTTGGATTGACATGATTTGATGACCGAGATTAATGGGATCTGCCCCTTTGGGTCTTTTTATATCAGTATAGAAAGCATCACTAATGATATGTGGCACAGACTTCCAAAAAAAGAGACAGAACTGAGGTATTGAACCTTGACTGAGGATGCTAAAAATAAGGTGTGGTGTTTAGTAAGGCACTACTAGTTGTGTAACACAACTAAAAGGCAAAAAGGTGTACCTTCTTGTTCCTCATTTAGAGCTGAATTACATATTGTATTCATCCTTTAGAAACAAGCAGATGAAAAAGGCAGTCACTACTGCACATCACACAGAAAAATATGTTCCTAAGACCATGCAAAATAAAGAGAAAAAAGTTAATCAAAGCATAATGGGTGAGATTGAAAATGGACTAGCTAGACCCTGTGATACTCGTTGGGTTTCTCATATGCACATTTTTTAGCATGTATGCCACAATCCTTGAAGTATTTGATGCTACTGGAAAAGATCTTTCACAAAAAGTTGAGTGGAAAAGAATATGTGGAGTTACTCATGCCTTTGAATCATTTGACTTTGTTTCCAATCTTCACTTATTTCTAGTTATTCCTGGCTGTACAAATGAGTTGTCCAAATCTATGAAAAACAAAGATCAATATATTGTTAATGAAATGC
Source organism: Triticum dicoccoides (assembly GCF_002162155.2). Lineage (NCBI taxonomy): Eukaryota > Viridiplantae > Streptophyta > Magnoliopsida > Poales > Poaceae > Triticum > Triticum dicoccoides. Next base: position 843,148,777 of record NC_041385.1, on the reverse strand, counting down.
CATTTGTTAGTTTGGCAAAGAGTAGAATGCAACACATGATGTCTCATGGTTGGGAAGAATTTCTTGCCAAGGTGACCTTATTTTGCAACAAACATGGCACTGAAGTTCCTTTGTTGGAGGATACTTATGAGCCTCATGGAAGATCATGTCGGTATTATGAAGTACAAACAAATGATGATCGTTATAGAAGAGAAGTATATCTTGGTGTCATTAATCAAACCATTCAAGAGCTTGACAATCGGTTTGATGAGGTTAATATGGAGTTGCTTATTTGCATGTCGGCTTTGAATCCCCCCAATTAATTTGCTTCTTATGATGCACTCAAGGTAATGAGACTTGCCAAATTCTATCACATGGACATATCAAGCACAAATTTGATAAGGCTAAAAAATTTCAACTTGCCAATTTTATTGATGATACGAGACAACACGATAGGTTTAGAAATGCAAGTAATATTGGTGAGCTCTCTATTATGCTTGTTGCAACAAAGAGGCATGCTCTTTATGATTTGGTCTACTTATTCATCAAATTGGTATTGATTTTACCGGTGTCAACGACTAGTGTTGAAAGAGTATTTTCGGCAATGAATCTAGTGAAAAGTAAATTTAGGACTAGTATGACTGATGATCGCTGAATGATTGCTTGGCGATATTTATTGAGCGGGATATGTTCATGAAAGTAAGTGAAGATGACATAGTTGATGATTTAATGGCAATGCAACAATGTAGAGTGATACCTCTCCAACATATCAATAATTTTTGATTGTTCCATGATATTATATTACCTGTTTTGGATGTTTAATGGGCTTTACTAAGAACTTTTATATTATTTTTGGGACTAACCTACTAACCAGAGGCCCAATCAATATTGTTGTTTTTTGGCCTATTTCAGTGTTTCGCAGAAAAGGAATATCAAACAGAGTCCAAACAGAATGAAACCTTCGGGAGTGTTATTTTGGGAACTAACGCAATCTAGGAGACTTGGAGTGGACGTCAAGAAAGAAACGAGGCGGCCACGAGGCAGGGAGGCGTGCCCCCCACCCTCGTGGCTCCCCTGACCGACTTCCTTCGCCTATATATACTCATATACCCTGAAAACATCCAGGAGCACCACGAAACCCTATTTCCACCGCCGCAACCTTCTGTACCCATGAGATCCCATCTTGGGTCCTTTTTCAGTGCTCCGCCGGAGGGGGAATCGATCACGGAGGGCTTCTACATCAATAAGATAGCCTCTCCGATGAAGTGTGAGTAGTTTACCACAGACCTTCGGGTCCATAGTTATTAGCAAGATAGCTTCTTCTGTCTCTATGGATCTCAATACAAAGTTCTCCTCGATCTTCTTGGAGATCTATTCGATGTAATTCTTTTTGTGGTGTGTTTGTCGAGATCCGATGAATTGTGGGTTTATGATCAAAATTATCTATGAACAATATTTGAATCTCCTCTGAATTCTTTTATGTATGATTTGTTATCTTTGCAAGTCTCTTCGAATTATCAGTTTGGTTTTCCCTACTAGATTGATCTTTCTTGCAATGGGAGAAGTGCTTAGGTTTGGGTCCAATCTTGCGGTGTCCTTTCCCAGTGAAAGCAGGGGCAGGAAGGCACATATTGTATTGTTGCCATCGAGGATAAAAAGATGGCATTTATATCATATTGCTTGAGATTATCCCTGTACATCATATCATCTTGCCTAATGCGTTACTCTGTTCTATTGAACTTAATACTCTAGATGCATGCTGGATAGCGATCGATGTGTGGAGTAATAGTAGTAGATGCAGAATCGTTTCAATCTACTTGTCGTGGACGTGATGCCTATATACATGATCATGCCTAGATATTCTCATAACTATGCACTTTTCTATCAATTGCTCGACAGTAATTTGTTCACCCACCGTAATACTTATGCTATCTTGAGAGTAGCCACTAGTGAAACCTATGGTCCACGGGTCTATTTTCCATCATATAAGCTCCCGATATATTTTATTTTGCAATCTTTACTTTCCAATCTATATCATAAAAATACGAAAAGTATTTATTATCTCTATCAGATCTCACTTTTGCGAGTGGCCGTGAAGGGATTGACAACACCTCTATCGCGTTGGTTGCAAGGTTCTTATTTGTTTGTGTAGGTACGAGGGATTTGGAGTGTAGCCTCCTACTGGATTGATACCTTGGTTCTCAAAACTGATGGAAATACTTATGCTACTTTGCTGCATCACCCTTTCCTCTTCAAGGGAAAACCAACACATGCTCAAGAGGTAGCAAGAAGGATTTCTGGCGCTGTTGCCGGGGAGTCTACGCACAAGTCAAGACATACCAAGTACCCATGACAAACCCTTATCCCTCGCATTACATTATTTGCCATTTGCCTCTCGTTTTCCTCTCCCCCACTTCACCTTTGCCTTTTCTTCGCCCTTCTTTCGTTCGTCTTTTTGTTTGCTTTGATGTCTTACTTGGCTCGTTTGCTCATTTGGTTGGAATAGTTGTTTATTTATTGCTAAACGGAGAACCTAAGATCTATTGATACTCATCCTCTTGCTAATCTTTTTAAGAGATCCAATTATGATGAACCAATTGCTAGTGAGTTTTGTGCACTAGATTATCTTTATGAAGCTTTGTTCGAAATTCGTGAATCTGAAAATTATGATGAAGAAATTTATGAAGAAATTCACGATAACTCCTTGAATAAAAAGCATGATTTCAATGATTTTACTATAAATTGTCTTGATGAAAATTGTGCTAATAATATGCAAAACCCTAAGCTTGGGGATGCTAGTTTTGCTATGTCTACTACTTGTTGCAATGATCATGATTGGAGTGATTCTTCTTATAATCTTGAAAATTTATTTAATCCCCATGATGAATATGAGATTGATAATAGTGTTTGCAATAACATTGAAAGTTGGTTTGGAAGAGTGTCAACTTTAGATCCCACATATTTGGAGTATGTTCAATCTTATGATATTTTTGATAAAAGTGGGTTTGGAGAGGTCATGACTTTAGTTAATGTTAATCCCACTATCTTGGAAGAGTGTCAACTTTGCATGCATATGGATCATGTTGAGAATATGTTATGTGATAGCTATTCTGTTGAATTTTCTTATGATACTACATGTAATTATTATGAGAGAGGAAAATATGGTTGTAGAAATTTTCATGTTACTAAATTACCTCTCTTCATGTTGAGATTGCTATCGTCTTCTTCCTTGCATATGCTAGTTTTTGCTTGCCTTGATAATTTGTTTGCTTATAAAAAACCTATGCATAGGAAGTATATTACACTTAAGTGTGTTTTTCACATGTTTTATGATGCTCTCTTTATGCTTCAATTCTTGTCTTTCATCTGAGCATCATTGAAATCTCAATGCCTAGCTAAAACGGCTTTAAAGAAAAGCACTTGTTGGGAGACAACCAAATATTTTTCCTTGCTGTTATTCAATAAATAATTCATATAGCCTCTTGTTAGATGTAGCTTTATGTTTTAATTAGTGTTTGTGCCAAGTAAAACCTTTAGGATAACCTACGATGATAGTTTTTTTTGAAGGTTAAGACAGTAGGAAAGGTTCCTACTGCATGTGTATATAAATGATCAAGGAACCGTTACATGGTGGTTTTTACAATGGAGTATAAGAGGGGGGTGGCTATAAACAGGTCACTACCCTAAATATGTTGAGGCAGACTTTGCAAAAAGGAAGAGACAACATGTCTCTTGTCACTAGGTAGTCTATAACTTATATTGCCAAAGTCTTCCTTGAATCTACTGAACCAAGAACGAATGGAGGGTGTCACATGTCTAAAATAATTGTTATTGCGCTCCTTCCAAAGGCTCCACGCAGCAGTGAGGAACACCTCCATGATCATCTTGCGTGGGTTTTGACTTTTCAGGGTTTCTAGCAGCTGCAATCTATCTCCTTGTGTAGGCCACGAGAGATTAAGCATGTTCCAACATACTCTGCTGAAAGTACACGGAAAGAAGAGATGCTCCACCGTTTCTTCGACATGATCCCCGCATAGCAAACAGTCCAAGTTATTCCCGATATTATAGTGCCGTCGCTTGAGCATGTTCCTCGTGTTGAGCCGGTCAGAAAGTAAAAACCAGCCAAAAACTTTGATTTTGGGTATGCAAGAGGTCTTCCAGAGCCACTTGCAAGCCACGTGGGCAATCACCTCACGAAACACAAACTGATAGTAAGTTGTAGTTTTAAAATCCGAGGACCCCCAACAATAGGACCAAACGTCATCATGATCTTCCAAGGTCACTGCCGCCATATCATGTTGGAGGAGTTTGAGTTCATCATGAGCTTGCACCGAGAGCGGAAGATGGAAGGTTTCATTAAGTGTTGGGGCGGTCAAAAATCCTTGCACAGAGACGTCCTCATTGACAGCATAGGAGAAAGCGCGAGGATACCGTTCTGCCAAGATGGATTGATTCCAGTTGTCTTTCCAGAAGAGGACCGAGGAACCACGATTGATTTGCACCTGAGAAATACCACGATAGATTACAATAAGATTTGCCAGGTCTCGCCACCAAAATGAACCACAATTCTCCGAGGCATGTGGTATTGAATCAGCATAGTAGGTTTCCCAGATGAGCCGAACCCATGGGACATCCATTCTGTTATAAAACTTATGTAGGAATTTGAGCAAGAGTGCGTCGTTTTGAATTTTAAGATCAAGGACACCCAAGCCCCCGTTCTTCTTAGGTCGGCACACCATGTCCCAGGCAGCTAAGGAGGTATGTTTGTCACCATCAGTCGTGCGTTTGTTCCATAGACAATGTCTGCGAATTTTGTCAAGCTGAGCAAGGATCTTTGGTGGCAGACGAAGAGTTCCCATGGGATAAATAGCCATCGAGGTGATGAGTGAGTTTACCAATGCTAACTTGCCCGCGTAGGACATCAAGGACATCGCAGCAGTGATCCTCCTTTCAGCTTTGCAGACGAACGGCGTCAAATCAAGAACCGAGGGTCTGGTGGTTCCAAGCGGCAAACCGAGATAGGTGAAGGGCATGGTGGCCTGGGTGCATCCAAAAAGGGTGGCCATGTTATTGCACATGTTTGTCGGCGTATTAATTGACACAAGCGCAGATTTGTGAAAGTTGATCTTTAGGCCAATAGAGATTGCATAGTCCTCAAGAATTGATTTAATTCTAGCTGCTTGTTCCATGCAGGCCGGGAGGACAATGATTGTGTCATCAGCGTATTGGATGACAGGATAATCAGCGTCACCGGTAGGCTGGATGGGATGCGTGATCAAGTCTTGCTGAAGCGCTGCATTGATGGCGCTTTGAAGTAAATCAGCAGCAAGGACAAATAGAAGGGGAGACATGGGATCGCCTTGACGTACCCCACATTTGCATAAAAACTGTCGACCTGGCACCCCATTCGGTAATACAGCAGATTTTCCCGTCGAGAATATGCTCTCCATCCAAGCCAACCATTTGGGCGGGAAGCCCATACTTTCCATAATTAAGAGCATGGCAGAATGCTCGACCGTATCAAACGCCTTCGCAAAATCTAGTTTGAGAAGAACGATCTCTCGTTTGGAAGCCTGACATTGATGAATGTATTCAAAAGCCCAGGCCAGACAGTCATGGATCGATCTGCCACGAAGAAAGCCATACTGATTACGGTGAACAAGGCGGGGTATGATGTTTTGGAGTCTATTGGCCAGGATTTTAGTGATCAACTTCAAACAACAGTTAAGCAGCGTGATCGGACGGAAGTCATTAACACAATCAGGCGAATTGACCTTGGGGAGCAGAGTAATAAACCCTGCATTAATGCTTTCCAGATTAAGACCACCATGATGAAACTCAGCACAAAGAAGATAGAAGTCGTTTTTAATTATTGGCCAACATGCCTTAAAGAAAGCTCCATTAAAGCCATCAGGGCCAGGGGCCCGATCGGGTGGCATTGCAGAGACCACCTCATCAATCTCTTTGTGCGTGAAAGGAGTAATGAGATCCGAGAAATCCACCTCCTTTTTCAACAAGTTGTCTAAGTTGAATTTCATAGGCTGAGGATTCGCTTGGCCCATTCGGTCTTTGAATGCATCAAACAAAATGGACTCTTTGCCCTCATGGTCAGTGACCTCCGTTCCGTCAGAGGTTTTGAGCGAATTGATGCAGTTTCTTCGGAAGCACTCGGTGGCCATGGTTTGGAAGAACTTGGAATTTTCATCACCGAACCGTATCCATCGAATTGTACACCTCTTTTTCCAGTAGTCTTTTTGATGTTGCAGCAACCGAAGCAAGTGACTTTTGAGAATGCGGCGAAAATTTCTCTCTGGTGTGGTCAGGGTCCGTCTATCCTCAATATTGTCCAGTTCCAAGAGAGTTTTATTGGTGTTTTCAATGGCTATCTTAAGACGAGAGATTTTCTTACTCCATTGTTTGAGAGCATGTCGAACAGCCTTGAGCTTCTGCCCAATTCTTGTCGCACAGTTATGGTTCTTATTGAATCGAATAGGTTTGTTCCAGGCCTGTTCCACAATTTCCATAAACCCAGGATGAGCAAGCCAAAAAGTTTTGAACCTGAAGAGTTTGCTTTTTGGAATTGTAGTTTGAATGACCACAAAACAAGGAGTGTGGTCAGAAACAGGTTTGCCCAAAGGATTAACCAGGGTGTTGGGAAATGTAGTAGTCCAATTCAACATAGTGAAAAACCAGTCAAGTTGCTCCAGGACTGGTTGTAGTTGCATGTTCGACCAAGTGTAAGCACGTCCTTTGATGGGTATTTCAGTTAAGTTTTGTTCTCTAATAAAGTCATTGAAAGTGAACATGTCTTGGACATTTGCACCTGGCTTGTTTCGGTTGTCGGGTGAGCGAATGTAGTTGAAGTCGCCTAGCAACAACCAATCTTCAGCAGAGGGTATATTGAGGTCAAAAAGCCATTGTGTAAACGTGACCCGATGCTCACCCTGACAGGGGCCATATACATTAACAAGCTTCCAACAGTGATTGGATTGAGTGGAGGTGAATTCAACACCTAACGCAAACTATTCAGATAAAAAGACCCGGCCCGAGAAAATATTACTATTCCATACCGTTATAATTCCACCCGATGCACCTTGAGAGGGAATGTACGCAAACTGATCAAAACGCCGCGGGGAAATAGATTTCAAGACAGCAGCGTCAAATGAGGGCATTTTAGATTCTTGCAAGCAAACGACCGCGCATCCACTAGTATTGATCGCATTACCAAGCGCTAAATGTTTATCAGGGGCATTAAGACCACGTACATTCCAACATAGTACGTTCCAATTACGCAAAAGCATTGAAAAGATAGGAAAGGTTCAGTAGCGGTAAAAGCAAAGAGAAATAATGCCAACTACTCGTCAGAGAAAGCCGAAGTGGGCAGCTCTACAGCAGGTATCGCACAGAGATTGACGCCGATAGCCTGCATAGTATGAATGGGAGTGGGCGGAGGAGCTGCAGCCGCATCAACTTCAGCAGTAACTATCTCAGGTGATGGATCATCTTCAGTAGTACGCTCCAAGGCTCCAATATCTGCAGCAGAAGGGATAGTGCGAGGCTTGACTCTTGATTTGACGATGCGAACTTCAGAGGTTTGAGGAACCTTAAAACCATCATATTTGTTGTTCCTGTTGTTGCGTCGCAGAGTGGAGATATCAACAGGAACTGGCATCTTACCTTTGCGTTTCTTCTGAGTCTGAGCAGCAGTGAGCAAATCTCCCTGATCAGGCTCTGTCATTGCCATTGAAGTGTCAGGAATTGCCGACAGAGCTGGAGTGGAGAGGGCCTCAGAAGGTGCAGAGAGAATCATGTGATCAACCTGCTGATTGCCCGCAGACAGACTAGAAACCTCAAAGGATTCAGACGGCTCCCAAGTGAGAAGCAGAGGCGGCGTGGCTGGAGGAGCACGTGCATTAAGCTGATCATCCACATTGGAGGGAGACTGAGACGGAACTGGCAAAATAGGCATAGTCATAGCTGTAACAGAAACAGGTTCCTGATGTGGGGCCACCTGAGAGAATTGAATGATCCCCCCAGATAAAGAAACTTGAATTTCCACCTGAAGAGATCTTTGCTGCATACCAAGATCAGAGCGCCACGGACCAAAGGATGCCATCATCGGACGGAGGGCAGAAAAGATGGCACTGTTAAGTTGCTGACGTGGAATAGTGTTTTCCAGCAGTAAAGCCATGAGAGCATCCCCTTGCGCTGAGAGACCAAAACGCAAACCATGACTATGGAGTTCAACCGAGATTGGGAGCGAGTCATCCACCAAAGGAACAACATCAGGCATCTGACCGGAAATCACCAGAAGATCAAAAACAGTGCTATCCGAATCCGTGTCAGTCTCCTCAGAAGAAGTGATGGAATCATGCCATGCCTGGAGAGCATTGTCAGATATATTATTCTCAGGCACAAGACCATCTTGTACTTGCAGGCCCTCTGCAGCAAGCCAAGCTTGAAAGTTCATGAGATAAGGCGGCAACTGAGGCAGAGGAGGAACAGCCGGCGCAGGCCATGCACCCCACCCTGCATTGTCATGATTCTGTGGCCCAGCATGTTCTTCTGGATCGCCATTAGGAGGCGCAGCATTCTGCACAAACCAATTGTGCACCTACTGTTGGTATAGTTGTTCAGCAGTCAGGTCCGGTCCAAATTGAGGATGCAAGATGCCATCAGGTGGTGGCGGTTCCTCCCCTGCAGGCAGCACTTCAGGCAGCATGCCATTCCAATCATTGCTGCGAAGGATAGAAATCTGCACAGTCCAGCAATCACGCGCCCCCCCAGCTGCCAAACAACAAAGCTTTTGGGCACCAGATTCAGACGCAGCACGCGGGCTTTGATCAACATGTAGCGACGATCCTAACGGGGGTTATACCAAGAAACCAAAGCACCAAAACCACCAAGCGACTTATTTATATAATAGTCCGTCTGGTAATCATAGGGAAAACCAAAATACATTAACCAGATCTCAGGACCAAAAGTGGTGGTACGACAATTAAGAGCTTCATTGTGAGGGATGAAAGTTATGAGCAGATCTTCATCCTCTAACTCTAATGGGGTAGCAACCGCAGTGTCACGGAGAAAAACATCCGGAAATCCAAATATACCTATCCCGAGCGGATGATCGCTAACTTCAGTAGTGAAAAGCTGGGCTTCATGAAGCAAACCTCGGATGGCATGGCGAATGGTGGCGCGGCGATGCAGAGGAACATAGTGACTGGTCTCCGCAATGGCCAGAAAGTCGTGATTGAGCGGCGGAATAGGCCCGACCACCATGCCACTGCAAACAACACGGTCCGCCGGACCTTGCTCGACAGCGAAACCAGGCGGGAGGAACGGCACCGGATTAAGGGGATAGTTCGCCATAGTGTTCGTGCGTGGGAGGGGTGACTGAGGTGACTGGGGCGGCAGGGGTGGCGAATGGCTGGGACGGGGCGGTGTCGCTTGAGGAAACCGAGGAGAAGCGGAAGCGTGAGGGGTATTTTTGGTAGGTTGAGGATTTTTGGGGAGCCATTGCCATCGCTCACGCCATCGCTTCAAGCGACAAGATTTGGCCACGTGTCCATAGTGACTACAGACCTCGCATCGCATGGTCAATGTACGGGTACGGTTTTTCACAGGATCCACCGGAGCAACGAAATTAGTGGGTAGATTGAAATTATGAGGTTTGACAGCATCAGTCTGTCTAATTCGTTGCCATGTACACCGGGTCAGGCAATTAATTACCTTGTGATCAGGTGCAGAACACTTAATGCAAATCAGCCGAGCCGGGCATTGAATCTTTGGATGACCCCATTGTAAGCAACGAGCACACAAAACCGCCCAATTATTAGCAAGAGTAGTAATTTCCTCCTCCGAATATGAAGCTTGAGCAAGATCAGCCATATGTTGGGCCGAAAGTGTGGGAGGCCACATGGAATGGGCCGATGCATAACAGAACGCCGAATTAAGGAAGCATCGTGGCAGTGTCGGATAAGGAACATTAAGAGGGCATTTAAACCCACCCAAATGGAGACAGGCCTGATCACGCATATCCTCCAATTTCGCTTTCTGAAGATATTTCCTCGTCAATGAGATTCTCGGTGACTCCGAAATTATGGGCGGCTCCACCGGAGTTGCCAAAAAAGTTCCAAATTGAATCTGAGGACCGGTTGTGTTCTTCGTGAGGCATGAAGATGAAGAAGCTTCTTGAGCATGTTTGTTAGAAAAAACCATATGATCAATAGGCTTCAATGATAATTTGCCAGACTCATGAAAAGAAACAGCCCCAGATGAATGTGAGTTCAGAAATGCCAAATCCGATTTGATAGCAATGGGGTGTCGAGCTGATATTTCTGGTAATACCTCATCAGCATGCCAAGTTTTCTTAGACATATAAGCCCGGGTAGAATCACTCTTGAATAGGTGAAAATGGCAAACAAAGTCCGGCCAAACACGATCCTTAAGACCGTAAATAAAATGTCCCACTTTATTATTGGCAACCGAGAAACGGAACACACGAGGATTGATCTTATGCACTCGAAAACCAGCACTAAGGCCACCAATGCAACACTGAAGAGCAATACCCACAGATTCCTCATGAAGAGAGAAAGAAGCCGAAGAGAAAGAGACGACCAGAAAGAACTCCTTATCGCCCCGGGAGGGAGAAAAGTGCACTGTAGAACCAAATTTCCTTCTCACCTGATCGGCCAGGGCTAAGCCCGGAGCAAAATCCCAGTGCAAGAGGCCATCCATCTTGAATCACCTTAGAAATCGCTATGAGCTTGGGTGGAGCAGGTGGGAGAGGAGAGGGGTGGAAGGTGGGAGGAGGCCATCGACACTTTTGCTCTATCAACAGACCATCCTACGATGATAGTTAATTTGATCTTGCTGAAAAACAGAAACTTTTGCATGCATAAGAATAATTTTAGTAAATCATAGATACGTTCTTTTCAGTTGATTCTTTTTGCATTAGATTATAGACAAATTTCCTATTACTTCCTATTTTTGTAGAATTTTTAGGATTCTAGAAGTATTCGAAAGTTACAGATTGCTACAGACTGTTCTGTTTTTGACAGATTTTGTTTTTCGTGTGTTGTTTGCTTATTTTGATGAATCTATGGCTAGTATCAGGGGGTATGAACCATAGATACGTTGTAATACAGTAGGTTTAACACTAATATAAATAAAGAGTGGGTTCATTACAGTACCTTAAAGTGGTGGTTTGTTTTCTTGCACTAACGGAGCTCATGAGATTTTCTGTTGAGTTTTGTGTTGTGAAGTTTTCAAGTTTTGGGTAAAGATTTGATGGATTATGGAATAAGGAGTGGCAAGAGCCTAAGCTTGGGGATGCCCAAGGCACCCCAAGGTAAAATTCAAAGACAACCAAAAGCCTAAGCTTGGGGATGCCCCGGAAGGCATCCCCTCTTTCGTCTTCGTCTATTGGTAACTTTACTTGAGGCTATATTTTTATTCACCACATGATATGTGTTTTGCTTGGAGCATCTTGTATGATTTGAGTATTTGCTTTTTAGTTTACCACAATCATCCTTGCTGTACACACCTTTTGGAGAGACACACATGAATCGAAATTTATTAGAATACTCTATGTGCTTCATTTATATCTTTTGAGCTAGATAATTTTGCTCTAGTGCTTCACTTATACCTTTTTAGAGCACGGCGGTGGTTTTATTTTATAGGAATTATTGATCTCTCATGCTTCACTTATATTATTTTGAGAGTCTTTTAGAACAGCATGGTATTTGCTTTGGTTATAAAATTGGTCCTACAATGATGGGCATCCAAGATAGGTATAATAAAAACTATCATATAAAGTGCATTGAATACTATGAGAAGTTTGATACTTGATGATTGTTTTGAGATATGAGGGTGGTAATATTAGAGTCATGCTAGTTGAGTAGTTGTGAATTTGAGAAATACTTGTTCTAACGTTTGTGATTCCCGTAGCATGCACGTATGGTGAACCGTTATGTGATGAAGTCAGAGCATGATTTATTTATTGATTGTCTTCCTTATGAGTGGCGGTCAGGGACGAGCGATGGTCTTTTCCTACCAATCTATCCCCCTAGGAGAATGCGCGTAGTACTTCATTTCGATAACTAATAAATTTTTGCAATAAGTATTTGAATTCTTTATGACTAATGTTGAGTTCATGGATTATATGCACTCTCACCCTTCCACCATTGCTAGCCTCTCTAATACCGCACACCTTCCGCCAGTATCATACGCCCACCATATACCTTCCTCAAAACAGCCACCATACCTACCTATTATGGCATTTCCATAGCCATTCCGTGATATATTGCCATGCAACTTTCCACCGTTCCGTTTATTATGACATGCTTCATCATTGTCATATTACTTTGCATGATCATGTAGTTGACATTGTATTTGTGGCAAAGCCATCTTTATAATTCTTTCATACATGTCGCTCTTGATTCATTGCATATCCCGATACACCACCAGAGGCATTCACATAGAGTCATATTTTGTTCTATGTATCAAGTTGTAATTCTTGAGTTGTAAGTAAATAAAAGTGTGATGATCTTCATTATTAGAGCATTGTCCCGGTGAGGAAAGGATGATGGAGACTATGATTCCCCCACAAGTCGGGATGAGACTCCGGGCTTTATGAAAAATAAAAGAGGCCAAAGAATCCCAAATAAAAAAGAGGCCAAATAAGCCCAAATAAAAAAAAGAAAAAAATGAGAGAAAAAGAGAGAAGGGACAATGTTACTATCCTTTTACCACACTTGTGCTTCAAAGTAGCACCATGATCTTCATGATAGAGAGTCTCCTATGTTGTCGCTTTCATATACTAGTGGGAATTTTACATTATAGAACTTGGCTTGTATATTCCAATGATGGGCTTCCTCAAATTGCCCTAGGTCTTCGTGAGCAAGCAAGTTGGATGCACACCCACTTAGTTTCTTTTGATGAGCTTTCATACACTTATAGATCTAGTGGATCCGTTGCATGGCAATCCCTACTCGCTCACATTGATATCTATTGATGGGCATCTCCATAGCCCGTTGATACGCCTAGTTGATATGAGACTATCTTCTCCTCATTTTTGTCTTCTCCACAACCACCATTCTATTCCACCTATAGTGCTATGTCCATGGCTCATGCTCATGTATTGTGTGAAGATTGAAAAGTTTGAGAACATCAAAGTATGAAACAATTGCTTGGCTTGTCACCGGGTTGTGCATGATTAAATACTTTGTGTGATGAAGATAGAGCATAGCCAGACTATATGATTTTGTAGGGATAGCTTTCTTTGGCCATGTTATTTTGAGAAGACATGATTACTTTGTTAGTATGCTTGAAGTATTATTATTTTTATGTCAATATTAAACTTTTGCCTTGAATCTTTTGGATCTGAACATTCATGCCACAATAAAGAAACTTACATTGAGAATTATGCTAGGTAGCATTCCACATCAAAAAATCTGTTTTTATCATTTACCTACTCGAGGACGTGCATGAATTAAGCTTGGGGATGCTTGATACGTCTCCAACGTATCTATAATTTTTGATTGTTCCATGCTATTATATTAGCTGTTTTGGATGTTTAATGTCCTTTACTAAGCACTTTTATATTATTTTTGGGACTAACCTACTAACCGGAGGCCCGGTCCATATTGTTGTTTTTTTGCCTATTTATGTGTCTCACAGAAAAGGAATATCAAACGGAGTCCAAACGGAATGAAACCTCCGGGAGAGTTATTTTTGGAACAAACGCAATCCAGGAGACTTGGAGTGGACGTCAAGAAAGAAACGAGGTGGCCACGAGGCAGGGAGGCGCGCCCTAGGGGGGTAGGCGCGCCTCCCACCCTCATGGGCCCCTCGTGGCTCCCCTGACCGACTTCCATCGCCTATATATATTCATATACCTTGAAAACATTTGGGAGCACCACGAAAACCTATTTCCACCGCCGCAACCTTCTGTACCCGTGAGATCTCATCTTGGGGCCTTTTCCGGCGCTCCTCCGGAGGGGGAATCGATCATGGAGGGTTTCTACATCAACACCATAGCCTCTCCGATGAAGTGTGAGTAGTTTACCACAGACCTTCGAGTCCATAGTTATTAGCTAGATGGCTTCTTCTCTCTCTGTGGATCTCAATACAAAGTTCTCCTCGATCTTCTTGGAGATCTATTTGATGTAATTCTCTTTGCGGTGTGTTTGTCGAGATCCAATGAATTGTGGGTTTATGATCAAGATTATCTATGAACAATATTTGAATCTCCTCTGAATTCTTTTATGTATGATTCGTTATATTTGCAAGTCTCTTTGAATTATTAGTTTGGTTTGGCCTACTAGATTGATCTTTCTTGCAATGAGAGAAGTGCTTAGCTTTGGGTTCAATCTTGCGGTGTCCTTTCCCAGTGACAGTAGGGGCAGCAAGGCACGTATCGTATTGTTGCCATCGAGGATAAAAAGATGGGGTTTATATCATATTGCTTGAGTTTATTCCTCTACATCATGTCATCTTGCCCAATGCGTTACTCTGTTCTTATGAACTTAATACTCTAGATGTAGGCTGGATAGCGGTCGACCGACTCCTGCCTACATCTAGAGTATTAAGTTCATGAAGAATAGAGTAACGCATTAAGAAAGATGACATGGTGTAGAGGGATAAACTCAAGCAATATGATATAAACCCCATCTTTTTATCCTCGATGGCAACAATACAATACGTGCCTTGCTGCCCCTATTGTCACTGGGAAAGGACACTGCAAGATTGAACCCAATTCTAAGCACTTCTCCCATTGCAAGAAAAACCAATCTAGTAGGCCAAACTAAACCAATAATTCGAAGAGACTTGCAAAGATATCAAATCATGCATATAAGAATTCAGAGAAGATTCAAATAATACTCATAGATAATCTGATCATAAATCCACAATTCATTGGATCTCGGCAAACACACCACAAAAGAGTATTACATCGAATAGATCTCCAAGAACATCGAGGAGAACATGGTATTGGGAATCAAAGAGAGAGAAGAAGCCATCTAGCTAGTAGCTGTGGACCCGTAGGTCCATGGTAAACTACTCACGCTTCATCGGAAGGGCAATGGTGTTGATGTAGAAGCCCTCCATGATCGAATCCCCCTCCGGCAGGACGCCAGAAAAGGCCCCTAGATGGGATCTCATGGGTACAGAAGGTTGCAGCGGTGGAGACATGTTTTTGTGGCCCCCCTGATGGTTTGGGGGTATAAGAGTATATATGGGGGAAAGAATTAGGCCAGGAGACCCACAAGGGGCCCACAAGACAGGGGTTGCGCCCTACCCCCTGGGCGCGCCTCCACCCTTGTGGCCGCCTCGTGGCTCCTCCGACTTCATTTCTAAGTCTCCTGGTTTGCTCCTGGTCCAAGAAATATCATCACGAAAGTTTTATTCCGTTTGGACTCCGTTTGGTATTCCTTTTCTACGAAACTCAAAAACAGGCAAAAAACAGAAACTGGCACTGGGCTCTAGGTTAATAGGTTAGTCCCAAAAATAATATAAAATAGCATATTAATGCATATAAAACATCCAAAACAGATAATATAATAGCATGGCACAATAAACAATTATACACACGTTGGAGATGTATCAAGCATCCCCAAGCCTAATTTCCGCTCGTCCTCGAGTAGGTAAATGATAAAAACAGAATTTTTGATGTGGAATGCTACCTAACATATTTATCCATGTAATTATCTTTATTGTGGCATGAATGTTCAGATCCATAAGATTCAAAACAAAAGTTTAATATTGACATAAAAATAATAATACTTCAAGCATACTAACAAGGTAATTATGTCTTCTCAAAATAACATGGCCAAATAAAGCTTATCCATACAAAATCATATATTCTGGCTATGCTCCATCTTCATCACACAAAATATTCAAATCATGAACAACCTCGATGACAAGCCAAGCAATTGTTTTATACTTTTGATGTTCTCAAACTTTTTCAACTTTCACGCAATACATGAGCGTGAGCCATGGACATAGCACTATAGGTTGAATAGAATGGTGGTTGTGGAGAAGACAAAAGGAGGGAGATAGTCTCACATCAACTAGGCGTATCAACGGGCTATGGAGATGCCCATCAATAGATATCAATGTGAGTGAGTAGGGATTGCCATGCAACGGATTCTCTAGAGCTCTAATTTTATGAAATTCAAAAAGAAAAACTAAGTGGGTGTGCATCCAACTTGCTTGCTCATGAAGACCTAGGGAAATTTGAGGAAGCCCATCGTTGGAATATACAAGCCAAGTTCTATAATGAAAAATTCCCACTAGTATATGAAAGTGACAAAATAAGAGACTCTCTATCATGAAGATCATGGTGCTACTTTGAAGCACAAGTGTGGTAAAAGGATAGTAACATTGCTCCTTCTCTCTTTTTCTCTCATTTTTTCCCTTTTTTCATTTTTTCCTTGGCTTCTTTGGCCTCTTTTTTTATTTGGCCTTTTTTTTATTTTTCCTCACATGGGGCAATGCTCTAATAATGATCACCACACTTCTATTTACTTACAACTCGAAAAATTACAACTCGATACTTAGAACAAAAACATGACTCTATGTGGATGCCTCCGGCGTTGTACCGGGATGTGCAATGAATCAAGAGTGACATGTATGAAAGAATTATGAAAGGTGACTTTGCCACAAATACAATGTCAACTACATGATCATGCAAAGCAATATGACAATGACGAAACGTGTCATAATAAACGGAACGGTGGAAAGTTGCATGTCAATATATCTCGGAATGGCTATGAAAATGCCATAATAGGTAGATATGGTGGCTGTTTTGAGGAAGGTATATGGTGGGTGTATGGTACACTTGTCTACGACCAGCAGTGTCGGATCCCTTTGTGTTCCCCATGTCCGGCAGCCCGCTAACCGGACTGCCGGGAGTCCCGGAGGCATATTATTCCCAAGTATCTTTCCTATGTCTGGCTGTGCCGCTCGTCAGAGTGGCAAGGATGGTGCTTTAGCCGGAGGGGAATGTTGCTTCCGTTGAGCTCAAACGAGTGCCCAAGATGGTCTGGGATAAAGAAGAACCAGACAGGTCGCCGCCGATGGCCTTCCTGGGACCCAAGCAGCGGTGGCCTCCCGTGTTCTACTTCTCCTCGATGATGGCGGTAGGGGCGGATGTGCCAGTTGCCACCTCGTCGACATCCACGCAGCCGGCTTCTTTCTCTGCCTTAATGGCGCAGCTGCGCGCGCGTTGACGGTGGATGGCGGAGTCACATTCACTAGAGGCGCGCGCGACACGACGCGGTGCATCGATGGCAATGACGGTGCCCGTGCCGCCATGCTCCTTGACGTGCTGGCCTGGAGCAACTCGCCACTACTGCGCGAGCTGGTTTGGAGCAGCGAGTTGCTAAACCACACGCGGGCTTGGGGCGGCAACATGCTCCGTCGGGCTAGGCGAGGGAGGTGGAGCAGCGAGCTACCTCGCTCATATCCGCAGGGCTCGGCGCGCCACCCAACCGACTTTTATGCCGGAGAACCGCTCTTCCCGCTCGTCAAATGCCATCGAAAGAATGGAGAAAGTAGTGGATGGAGGAGAAGAGGAGCAGCGAAGTGGTGCGGTTCTTGTCTGGCGTCGGGCCTCGTTTAAATAGAGGGCAGAAGGGAAGAGCTTGTCGGCGTTGCGTTTAATGCCCCCCCCCCTCGTAAATGGACGTGTGGCCGGAGTAGGTTTCTCGGCTTGCACGCGGATTTAATGCCGGCGTTTGAAGGCGCCGAGGAGGCGTGTTCAGCCGGGCGGGCGGCGGGCGGCGCCCTCGGCTGGCGCGCTGCTTCAATGGCGAAGGCAGTGAGAGGTTGCATCCGCCCTGGACCGCCTTCAATGTGAAGCGGCGCGCTCTGCAGTGGCATGAACGCGGGCAACTGGTGACGGGCGGGAATGGCAGTCAGAAGCGGGCGTGATAGCGGTCCGGACTCCGGTAAATCTTCCCACATTTGTCTCCGGTTTGCGGGAGAAAACACGTCTGGACCGCGCCGCTAACCGATACATAACCGTATTGGATGGCTTCCGCGGTCCAAACAACGTTATCCGGACGGTTGCTTTTTTTTTTTTGAGTAACATCCGGACGGTTGCTTATATAGGTTTAAACAACCTATAAGCAACATAGGCTTAAACAACGGATGTCACGTTAGCCTAGGCCCGGCCCATCCTTCCAAAAGGCCCGTTAAACCACGTAGCCTCGAAACCCTCGTCGCTTTGACTTGACTCCCACCAGACACCGGCAAACCCTCCCCCTCAAAAAATTTCCCGTGGAAGAAAAAACATTCTAGTAGTACGATTTTTTGTGGGAATCATAGATGGCTTGACTCAAGACAGCTCCCCTGCCCACGCGCTCCCCTGCGTTTGCCTGCCACTCGTTATCCTCCGCCGCCGACCTCTCGCCGTCCGACGCATCCCGCAGCGGTCTTCGTCGGGCTCGGGATTCACTGAGGTCGACGGCGCCCAGGTGCAGGTGCTTGCGGCCATCCCCTCGTCGGAGCTCGGCGAGCTTCCCTCAGCCCGAGTGTGACGCTTCGCTCCGTCCCTGCTCCGTTCCTCCGTGGATCCAAGATAAGTTTGAGGTGAGATCCACGACTCACATCACACGCTTCTCCATTTCTGACACCTACCTACTACAGAGCACCTCTGTTTTTCTGGCATATTTCAGTTCAGTTCAGTTCAGACAGCAGTGAACCCCCTCCTTCAATCAGCAGACACAAGCACAGGGACCATCTTCCCTGCTATCCTTCACAGGGACCGGCACATCTCCGCCGACCAAGCACCAATCATCTACACTATCTTTGAGTGGGAACGGAGCAGCAGGTACGTATCACCATCGAAAAGTCTGCGCGTACTCAAACTTTGTTAAGCAAAATCGATAAAACTTGCCATTCTACAGGGCCTAGGAAATACACGTTCAGATTCAGCCAGCAAACTTGCAATCGTTAATAGAATGGCACCACAAATACTCACACGTTTTCAGGTTCACCCAAAACTGGCAAGCAGCAAGGAAAAGAGCTACACACCTAATCACTAGTGAACTACAGGGTCACCCACTCAACTTTTCAGTTCAGGTACAAGTGAGAGATTACAGCACACCAACCACTTAATTTTTGATGGCAACTTAGCTTTGCACAAACTCATCAAATATCTGCTAGTCCACACCTCACACAAATACTTGTAATGGAATCTAATACTCCCATGGTCTTGCAGATGCCAATGGGTTTACGGCTCATAGCTAGAAATATGGGCTGAATGCTGAAACTGCCTGTCTATGCACTCAATTGCTGTATTGATTTCCACCATCTCTCACCGACTGTAAAAAATCCCACCTCTCAGCAAGAGCTCAAGTCTCAACACCTAGTGTAAGTGAACCTTTCATCCATTTTGTGGGGAAAACTAGTGTTTGCTTCTCCCTCCGTCCCAAAATAAGTGTCGCGGATTTAGTACTTAGTTAGTACTGCCTCTTTCCCAAAATGTAAGGTGCGCTTGACTTTGCACGGTCTTTGATTGACAACTTTGATCATTAATATATACCAAAGTATATGTATTTAACATTTATAAATGGTAATTTGTAGACATACAAATGAGTGAAAATTATAGTCAAAGTTGTATGATGAAGACTGAAATAATTGAACCGAGTCTTATATTTTGGGAAGGAGGAGTACTTACTAGTGACTAATGCAAGCACAACCCTCCTCTCCCTGTGTGCAACAACATCTCAAACAGGCACATTTTTCAGCATAGCATTGGTCACACACTTATCAGCAGCATCTCAAACAGAGACTGGACATTTTATAGTACTCAAGTTGTTTGAAGTCTGTTGGTAATGAATGTTAAATTTCTCTCCAGCATATATCTTCTCTAGTTTGATGTACTTCTACATAGTATGTTGTTGTGGGAAATATGCAACTATGTATGTAGAGAGTAAATCAGGGTAATTGGCAACTTCACTTCTGTTATCTTTTTTTTTCTTTTACAAAATTTGCATCGACAGTAGAGGATTTAACCCCTTGATTCCCTGTCTTCAATGTTCAGGTCTTTAGGCTGGAAATACTTTATTGATGAAAGTGGCTTACTCTTCAGTGCTGTGTATATATATTGTTGGCACAGAACTGAGCTTCTCGAAATATCATGAGTGGGAATCTCGTCCTGTTCCAGGACAGAACAAAGCATGCAGTATACATTAACAAGAATTTAAAAGATTTCACAGAAGATGCTATTGAAAGAATTACTAGCAACTACAGCATTCCTATCGGAAAAGGTGGTTTTGGAGAAGTCTTTAAAGGAGTCCTTGATGATGAGCTAGTTGCTGTGAAGAGATATATCCGCCAAGAGTTGAGAGAAGAGTTTATGGATGAAGTAAGCATCCATAGTCAAATGAGCCACAGGAACGTGGTG
Organism: Triticum dicoccoides; assembly: GCF_002162155.2. Classification (NCBI taxonomy): domain Eukaryota; kingdom Viridiplantae; phylum Streptophyta; class Magnoliopsida; order Poales; family Poaceae; genus Triticum; species Triticum dicoccoides. The sequence continues at coordinate 843,128,385 of NC_041385.1, read as the reverse complement.
AATCTCATTGGCTATTGTATTGGGGAAAATACCCTAACAATGGTAACTGAGTTTATCTCCAAAGGAAACCTCGATGACATACTCCACAACAGTAGTACTTCCATCCCTTTGGATATAAGATTGGGTATTGCTATAGGCTGTGCAGAAGCATTGAGCTACATGCATTCGATGCATTTATCAGGTGACAACCTTGTATGTCATGGCGATATTAAACCTGCCAACATACTTCTAGATGCCAATCTTACAGCAAAAGTATCAGATTTTGGACTGTCGAGGCTTCTTTTAGGAGGCATCACTCAATACACTAGGAATGTAAAAGGAAGTATAGATTACATGGATCCTATATATCTTCGAGAGGGACGTCTTACCCCAAAGAGTGATGTATATAGTTTTGGAGCTGTGCTCTTGGAATTAATAGCTAGGAAAAGGGTAAAAGAGGGTAGCTGTAGCCTCATATCGACTTTCAGTAATGCCCGTGGTAAAGGTGAATGGTCGAGGGACCTTTTTGACAGAGAAATAATTAGTGCAGGCAATATAAAGATTCTTGAGGAAATAGGAAAACTGGCAACTGAATGCCTGACATTGGACATTCATAAACGTCCCAGAATTACTGATGTGGCTAAACGCCTTTTATTGCTGTGGAGACAAGAAAAACGGGAGTTCTTTTTTAGAACAGAAAGTGTTGGCACAAGCAACTTAATGAGATGTTTGGGCAGTTTTGAGATGGATGTTGCCAATTCTGAGATACTAGCAAAGCTTGGCAACATGCGATTTTTCACTGAGAAGCAGCTAATTGAAGTCACACGGAACTTCTCATGTCTATGTAGTGAAGGTTGGTTAGCTGAGGTCTACAAAGGCACTCTAGAGGATAACACAGTGGTGGCAGTAAAGAAATCTGTTGATGCATATGAGGAGCATATAATTCATTTTGTCAATGGAGTGATGATCCATGCTCAACTCATCCACACGAATATCATCAAACTGTTCGGCGTCTGCTTGGAGGTTGGTATTCCAATTTTCCTATATGAGTATGCTGCTGAAGGCAATCTTTCAGACCTCCTGAATGGTAGCAAACATTTCCCCCTGGAATTGCGGCTGGAGATTGCAATCGGAACTGCAAAAGCATTAGCATACATGCACTCATCTGATTCTGGTTGCATCAGACATGGTAGTGTCAACCCTTCCAATATACTTCTAGATCATAACTTCTCGCCAAAGGTCTCAGGTTTTTCACTCTCAAGGGCGCTTACCATTGAGTACAATTATGATGACTCTGTAGTCGTTCAAAGGCACTACAGCGACCCAAGCTTCGTACAATGTGGGCTTCTTACAGTCAAAAGCGATGTGTACAGCTTCGGGATTATTCTCATGGAACTCATTAGCAGGAAGCTCTCAACATATGATGAAGATTGTGAACTAACAGACCTTGTTATCCTGTATAACAAAGCATATGATTCAGAGAAGAGAGGAGCGGCGATGTTTGATAAGGATATCACAGCCGATAAAGACATCATACTGCTTGAAGACATTGGGAAGCTAGCAATTGAGTGCACGAAACTGGGACCAGATCTTAGGCCAACAATGAAGGAGGTGGCAGAACGCCTCGAGATTCTTAGAGCATCTTGGGGCAAAGCTAGCCAAGGGAGGTAGTTGGATCTGGGGCTATGGCAAATGCCACTGGAAGGAGGACAACCCTGTTTAAAACATTTGTGCCGCTGAAGCTTCATGATTACCGCTCTCTGAGCTCAGCTCACAATTCTAATATTGTTTTGTTTTGTAGTGTTATGATTTATGTAATCTTGGTGGAGAAGCATCAAGCCTTTTGCTGTAATCTTGTCTGGATGTGTGTGAACAAAGTTTCAGAGAGCTGGAGAGAGGATGGCGCTCTCCTCTCGCGACCGAGCTGGCGACGCACCGGCCGCGACCTGCTCGCCTGCGCGGCCGCCGTCTCCGTTGCCCTGCGCCACTCCGGTCGGCTCTGACGCACCCCTGCAGCCCGACGCCCCGCTGATTCCGGCCGCTGGGCCGCTCGCCCCATGCTCGGTCGCCCCTGTTGAGGAGGCGCTTCCGCTGCGCTGGGCAGACTTGGCGGAGGACGAGGACTCCACCGCTGGCCGTCCCACAGTCCGGCGCACACCTCCGGCCCGCCGGACTGTGCTGCGCCCGATGCTGGTCGACGTGCCATGCCGGGGAGCCCCCTCCCCACCTCTTGCTCGCCGGCCGGCTGCACCCCCCCCCCCTCCTCCCGAC
>NC_041385.1:843124871-843125835 GCF_002162155.2 Triticum dicoccoides | reverse complement strand
TCCTCCCGACGCCTGGCCAAAGGGCCGACCTTAGGTCGCGTACCGCTCGCCGCCGCCGCGCTCTGGCGTGGGGCATCGCGGGGCGGTCCGACCTGGGTCGGGCCCGGTCTTCTTGGCGCTCGGCGGCAGCCCCCCATGGGTCTCGGCCTCCCCCCTTCCCGGCGGCGTCTTCGCGGCCGGTGGTCACCCGCTCCTCGCCGTTTCGACCGTTCATCGCTGCTTTCGGCACCTCCTCTCTCCGTCTTCGCGGCCGGTGGGGATGGGGCGCGTCGTACCTACTCGGCTGCCCCACCGTCCTCCGTTGACGGCCCCGACGCCTCTGATGTCAGTCTCCAGGTTTTTCCGGCTTCTTCGCCCCGCTCCCCAGACGATATATCCCCCGGCATCTTCACCTCCTCCCCGACCGGGGCCGAGCCGAAGCTGCCCGATCCGACCCCCACTGCGGCCGATCTCCAGTTGGTGCCGCTGGGGGGTTTGGCTTCGGACCCGGCTCCGTCTCTCCCGGGACCTTCGGAGGTCGCTCCTGGCTCCCTGGCCCGGCCGGCCAGCCCGCCCGTGGGGGTTGACGCGCCTGCGGACCCACCTCCCTCCCCTGGCGTCCCCTGCGTGACGTCTCCTGCTCCCCCCTTGGTGCCGTCGAGCTCTTCTCCTGCAGGCCTGGCAGTGGTGGTGACCACACCGGTGGCCGCTCCACCTCCTGCCCCTCAGGCTGCAAGGCGGGGCCGTTCGACCTCGTCCCCGGTGTCCTCCTCGCGCCATAGTGCTCGGATTGAGGCGTCCAGGCCGCTGGGTGGCCCGGCCCTACCCATCCCCGAGCTCGCTGCCCTCCGGGCCGCTGCCCGGAACCTCGAGTCAGGTACCACGATCATCCCGGCCACCTCTGCTACGTGCTCCTTTTCTGCCTTGGAGTCGGCCCCGCTTGGCCACCTCGCTAAGGTGACTGCGGACTCGGCCATAGTTTTCC
>NC_041385.1:843111403-843124635 GCF_002162155.2 Triticum dicoccoides | reverse complement strand
AAGATGGTCGACGCCGCCAACTCATTGAGTACATGCGCACCGAGCGTATTGACATAGTGGCCATCCAAGAAACGATGCGTACTGATTTTTCCCTGTCGGAACTTGAGCCTTTGAGCTCCGACCTATTCGCCTGGCACTGGCTCCCTTCTAGTGGGATCGCAGGCCACTCGGGTGGCATCCTCCTAGGTGTGAAGGATGCCACCCTTGAGGTTGGGGGCATGGACCGGGGAGAGTTCTTTGTAAGCATGGAGGTTTTCGAACGATCCCTAAACTTTAAATGGGAGATCATCGCGGTCTATGGCCCGGCCGACCACCGAAGGTCGGAGACCTTCCTCGCTGAGCTCAGAAGGAAGGTTGCGTCGGCCCAGTTTCTGGTGGTAGTTGGCGGATACTTCAATCTCATCCGGACGGAGGAAGACAAGAGCAATAATCTAGTGAACTTTCCTCGGATGCAATTATTCAATGACTGCATCGCAGATATGGGGTTGCGGGAACTCGATCGGGTAGGGGCCAGATTCACTTTGACTAACCGCCAAGTCGATCCGACTCGCTCGGTCCTCGATCGAGTTTTCGCCTCCCCTGAGTGGGACATTCGATGCCCCCTAGCATCGCTGCGGGCGATCACGCGGATTGGGTCTGACCATGTACCCCTTCTCCTCTGTTCGGAGAATGAACGTCCTCCTCTGCCGCCACGCTTCCATTTTGAGACCTTCTGGTTGCGCCAGCCAGGCTTCACAGCTGCGGTGGTCGGCCGTTGGCGTGAGGCGAGGGACGCTCCCCATAGGGCCCTGTCAGCCGTTGACTCTTGGCATTTCTGCGCCAAGCGGTCGCGGCAGTTCATGAAAGGATGGGGTGCTAACGTGGGTCGGGACATCCGTGAGCGGAAGAAAGCTCTCCTTAACGACATCCAAGCCCTCGACCTGCGGGCTGACACCACTGGTCTTTCGGCAGACGAATGGATGCTTAGGTACGACTTGGAAGATCAACTCACGGTCATCTACACTGACGAGGAGGCCTACTGGCGCTTGCGAGGTACGCAGAATTGGGTCCTCAAGGGGGACGCCAATACTGCCTACTTCCAGGCTATTGCTAATGGCTGTAGGCTCCGCAATTCCATCCCCCTCTTGTGGGATGGCCCGACCCTCCTCCCACACCCGGAGGAAATCCGGGCGCATGTTGATGGCTTCTACAGAGACCTATTCTCTGCCTCCCCTCGGGGAGGTCTTGCTCTGGCGCAAGACATTTGGCCTACCCACTGCTGCGTCTCGCCGGCGGACAACGCGGCCCTCACGGCCCCGTTCTCCGAGGAGGAGGTCCGGGGAGCCATTATGTGCATGAACTCCTCCTCGGCCCCTGGCCCGGATGGCCTCCCAGTGAAGTTTTTTCAGTCCTTCTGGGAGGTGATCAAACCCGAGGTGATGGCCCTATTTGACGAGTTCATGGCTGGGACCATTGACCTCGGCCGGCTGAATTATGGGGTAATCACGCTCATACCTAAGGTGCCGGGTGCCTCAGACATCCGGCAATTCCGGCCGATTACAGTGATTAACGTCATCTTCCGCATCCTTGCCAAGGGGTACGCCATTAGGGTCGCCCCTATAGCTGACCGGATCACTCACCCTGATCAGTCAGCATTCATCCAGGGCCGTTATATCCTTGATGGAGTCCTAGTGTTCCATGAAGCTCTCCATGAGGTGTGATCCAAACACCTCAAGGCAGTCTTCCTGAAACTGGACTTCCACAAGGCGTATGACACGGTCAGCTGGGCCTTCCTTCGGGAATGTTTGCTTCGGAAAGGTTTCGGCGATAGACGGGTGACCAGAGTTATGCAGTTGGTCTCTTCTGGCCGCACAGCGGTGAACATTAATGGGGAGATCGGCCGTTCTTCCCCATGTTTTGTGGGGTCCGCCAGGGCGACCCCTTTTCCCCATTCCTATTCAACATAGTTGTTGATGCGCTGGCGGCCATCCTCGATAAGGCCAAGGCGGTAGGACACATCAAGGGGATTGCCCCGCACCTTGTTGGAGGCAACGGGGTCTCCCTTCTCCAATACGCGGACGACACCATCATCATGGTGGAGGGCTCCGCGAGTGATATCTCAAACCTCAAGTTCCTCCTCCTGTGCTTCCAGCAGATGTCCGGCCTGAGGATCAACTTCGACAAGAGTGAGGTAATGATATTGGGCTACTCCCAAGACGAGCGGCAGAGCATCACGGATCGGTTTAACTGCCAGCTTGGGTGCTTCCCCACGACCTATCTTGGGATACCCATTAGCGACACCAGGCTTACGGTGGCCGAGCTGCGCCCCACGGTGGGGAAGCTCCAACACCGGATCGAGCCCTGGCAGGGACGGTGGCTTTCAAAAGCGGCCCGTACGGTCCTTATTAACTCGTCCCTCGCCAGCCTCCTCTTATTCATCATGAGCTTCTACAGCCTTCCGGAGACTCTTCATCACGAGATTGCCACCGTTCAGGGGCGATTTTACTGGGCCGGCAAGGGTGATAAGCAGAAATACCACATGGTCAAGTGGTCCGAAATCTGTAAACCCCGCGACCAGGGCGGCTTTGGGATCATGTCCTCCAAACGCATGAATATTGCCCTTTTGACTCGGTGGCTCTGGAGGATTAACAACGGTGAAGGTGGCGTGTGGCTGCGCATTATTCAGCAGAAGTACCTCCGCGGACAGCCACTCGCCTTCTGTCAACGCTCTGGAGGATCCCAGTTCTGGCAATCTGTCATCCAGCTCCTCCCTATCCTCCGGATAGGGACCTCGATTGAGATCGGGTCCGGCACCGCCACGCTGTTTTGGTTCGATCGCTGGACTGGGGACGCACCCTTGGCGTCCCGGTTTCCGGTCCTGTTCTCCATCGCGGTGGCCCCCCAGATCTCCGTGGCAAACGCCCTTCTTGACCTTGGGCGCCTCGCGTTCCGAAGGCCTTTTGGTCCTGCGGAGAATGCGGACTGGCAGGAATTGCTTGACTGTGTGGCTCTCCATGAGCCGGATCTCGCGACTGACGTTGACCGCGCCAGATGGCGCCTTGAACCGTCCGGTCAATTCTCCACCAAATCTCTCTATCTGGCCATCGCCCCCTCACCCGGTCATGAGGCGCTCTCATCTATTTGGGAGATTCGCCTCCCATTGAAGATTAAGATATTCCTGTGGCAGTGGATTCGTGGCCGCCTACCATCTGGCGTTGAGGTTCTGAAACGCAATGGCCCTGGGGATGGGCGCTGCCCACTCTGTGGGCCTGAAGAGGATTCGAACCATATCTTCTTCACCTGCGTGTCTGCGCAGTTCCTTTGGAGTTGTTTCCGCGAGATTGTGGGTGGAAGCTGGGATCATACCAACTTCCCTGCTCTCTTTGCCGAACTCCAAGCGATTCCCCCTACATTACGCCGCATTAGGTGGCTGATCATCGGGGTCCTTGCCTGGACGCTGTGGACTGTTAGGAATAAACTTGTGATTCAGCGTATCCCTCTTCGTCATGCTACTGACGCTATGTTCAAATGGTCTGGTTACTTGCAGCTTTGGCGGCCGCTTGGCCGCCCCAGGGAGAGAGACGCCATCACCTCCATCATCACTCAGCTTCGCGCGATGGCTCTCCGACTGGCTCCCCCGCTCCCTCCGCCACCACCTGAGCCAGATTAGCTCTGCGTCTTCGTCGCCGTCGCCACCGCCGCTTGTTGTCTGTGCGTCCTGGGTGTTTTCTTGGGCTTGTTGTGCTGTGCCCACAGCTGAACCTATGTTGCGTGTGTGTTGTGTTTTGTGCGTCTGTGTTGGACCATCGTGCGGTGGCGTTGGGTGTGTTCGTGTTTCGAGTGGTACCTTGTGAACGTTGTGCTTGGTGGTTGCTTTATTTATAAAGCGGGGCGAAAGCCTTTTTCGGTAATCTTATCTGGATTTCTCATGCATGGAGACGTTGAACTAAACATTGTTAGCCAATATGCCAATATATCCAATACGCCTTGGGGGCTTGTTCTTTTCAGACTCCAACCATACTTAAAGAAAAGTAATCTTCACTTTAGTGGTTGGTGATTTCTGCCTCACACGCATAGGTCAGGATCCACCCATTATTACGACTAGATCTGTTGTGCATACACAAAAAGGAGCGTTGGAGCCTCTACGCGGAAAGAGACAATTCAACACCTGTGGTTGCTCACTTGGCCCTTGAATTACACGTGTGGAATCTTTTACCTGTCAGCTAACAATTTTAATCCTGATCATGTGAACCCAGCGAAACAAAAGGGAAACGCAGTAGTACATGACATCCAACAAGAGGAAAACGCACTAGTACATCACATCCAAGTTGACACCCCTGCGAACATACACCAGTGCATAATTAATGGAGCCGGTTCCATCCGGCAGCTCGTAACCAGGTGCATGTCCAAGTTGACAAGGCTGCCCTCAACAGAGGGATGCCACCTCCAGGGAAAAGGCCCCAGCCAACAAGATGTAGGTGACCACTATGTCACCCTTGCTGTAACCCGAGCCGACCTTGGTAGACTTGTTAGAATAGATCCAAGGCATACCGTTGATTATCCGAGGACCAAGCAACTACATAAGGACAACACGAGATTTGTTAACGAGGTTCACCGACATGGCTACATCCCCGGGGCTTGACTACGGGCGCTCCTCCTCGTGACACCGTCACAATCCGGCACACGCCGCCGGCTCCCCCTTGTGTGTCTGTGCTATTATGTTGGCATAGGTTACATCGTCTGTCTACCCCCGCTATATATGAGAGGCCTAGGATACAAGTGTCCTATTAGGATACGACTCCACATCCTATGTAAACACAATACAACTCATAGTCCAACTGTAACCTACCTTGTACACAATATTCGACACAACTCCAACAAACTCCACCTTGGCGAATATTCTCCACCACCTTGAATTCGTCAATGCGTCAAACTTTCATGTACATTGGACTTGAGCTTATCCCATGAATACCGCTGCTACTCCAAAGACTCCATATGACTCCACCTGCAACTTGTAGTCCCTTCTTTTCTTGACCACGGTCAACACTCGAACAAAATTAAGTTCCTTGTTACTCTAGCTTGTGCTCCCAAATTCCAGAGTACCCGTCCAATGCCATCACACACCGATCACTGACCTGCGTGAAAGTGAACAACTCACATATTGGGTGTCACACATAAGAGTTTCATGAACTCAACTTCATCGCTGCTTTCTTGACCGCCTATCTGAAACTTGAAGGAATTTCACCATTGCTTATAGTCATCCCGAGTCAAATTCGCAGTTGTCTCACCACATGTATGACCACCAGAGCCCTGGCCCGTCTCCATGTCCCGTGCGTCCCGCACGCCTCGCCGCTATTACCACGTCGAGCCTCCGCTGTCCTGGTCGAGTCTGAAGGATCGCAAACCCATACCACTCAACCTCCACTACAGAGTACCATCGATCATCACCGACTGATGACGAGTTTCACGCTTCCATCAGACCACTAGTCTCCAGTCCGAACTACGTGTCCCTTGCTTTTCCATCCCACTGAATAGGCTTCGATTCTCTGGATCCTTACATCGTAGCCCCTCAATCCAGCTCCACCTTCAACATGACTCCATGGTAGATGATCAGTCCACCCTTGCGCCCCGTCGACATCAAGCTCCGTGTGTACACCACCTTGAATTAACCCCGCGCCATAGTCTTGTCGAAGGCACACAAGCCCTCAGGCATGCGCCACGTGTTTCCACGCCCAGAAGCCGGTTACCATCAGCACTACGCTCCTATGTCGTCATCGCCCATCTCACCACCGTCTTTTGTATCAACCAACTCGGGTAGATCCGTCAGACTGCCTAGTCCGACCCAGCCGAACTCGTTCGACTGTATGACATGCTCGGGGCTCCCAAATCCTCTTTCGCGTATTTACATCCATCACATGATAATTCCATCTTAGCTGACATGACTTCCCGCAACGCCTTCAAGCATCCCCATTGTGCCAACAAATCTTTCATCCTTGTCAGCCACAACCCAAGGTTTTCAGTTCTGTTGAACTTCTCCATCTTAAACCCGATGCTCGATGACATCGACGTTGCGAAAAGTTATCCGAGTTTTCCTCTCGCGTGATGCCCAAGTACACAAGCAAATATTTACTACTAGTCGCTCGAGCATGAAATCATAAATATCGTATATTTTCTCCACGTGTTTTATAGTACAACCATCCTTTTCCACCGGTTTCCGATGAATGAGATTCGTGCCACGCGCTACTGTCCCTTGCATCTCGCCGAGTCAACGCATGAACCGATGACCGATCTCACCAAGAACTCGCCCGATCTGCCGAATCGACTGCACGACCTGCTGCTACAAGGCCGCAACTCACTGCAAGGCATCCAACCACGCGACTACTTTTTCATCCTCTAGATCAACCAAACATCCACCTCGTAACCTAGCTCTGATACCATTTGTTAGAATAAATCCGGGGCATACCGTTGATCATCTGAGGACCAAGCAATCACACGAGGACGACATCGAGAGTTGTTAACGAGGTTCACCGATACGGCTATATCCCCGGGGCTTGACTACGGGCACTCCTTCCCGTAACACCATCACAATACCGCACACCAGCCACCCGGGCGCCAACACACACCGCCTGTTCCTCTTGCGCGCCTGTGCTATTATGTTGGCATAGGTTACATCGTGTGTCTACCCCTGCTATATATGAGAGGGCTAGGATACAAGTGTCCTACTAGGACACGACTTCACATCCTATGTAAACACAATACAACTTATAGTCCAACTGTAACCTACCTTGTACACAATATTCGACATAACTCCAACAAGACTGATGGAACAGGTAGAACGCAACGACGGTAGAAACCGTCGAGACAATGCGGGACACTCGTCCGTGCCATGTGTGGATCACCGCCGCCTTAGTGTAGAGGATGTCGCACATCAAGGAGAGTTGCATTCCCGACTAATGGCAGCAACTTGGTCCCCGCGGGAGTAGTCTCGGGATCAGTATGTTCACAATAGACTGTTATGGCCCTGATTTGGAACGGGGATGGCCACACCTTGAAAGCAACAAACTGGCCAATACAGAGATGGAGGAGGTCATGAGTCATGACTCATGAGCTCCCTGCAGGATACTTTCCTCATTATCCCAACTGGCTGCGATTCGGTAGTCTGAGTTCCAGGCGTTCTTCGGTACCTCCATGCGGTCGAGGAACTTGCTGATGTTCTCAAGGCCGGAGGAGTAGAGAGCAAATATCCTCGCCAGATATATACTTGCCAACACCCACAAGAAACATCAACACAGCTGCAGCGAGCAAGGCCCCACTTCCGCCGGCGACATACTTGTACAGAACATATGCAGCCCCCACGGCCTACACCACCAGAGTGAACAGGTGGCGCAGCCAGAGCTCATTGTCCTCCAAAGCAGGCAAAATTTCGTGTTTTGACCCTTTTCTGAAACCTATTCGAGATTTGACCCCGGTTTGTAAAAATTTCGAGATCTGACCCTTTTTGCTACCGCCACAGACTTTTGCGGTAAGGTATAACATGCTACCGCCATGGGCTATGGCGGTGGGTTTTAACTGCACCGTCACGCTGTCGTAACGTGGAAAATACCCTACCGCCAAGGTTTCTGGCGGTTGGCCATTATATCTGCATATACTACACCGCAGAAAAGCGAGTAGCTTCTCTGCCGCTCTAGGTCGTGCCCTAGTCCTCTAGCTGCCGCTCTAGGCCTTGCCCTAGTCCTGGGGCTGAAACACCATGCAGCAAAGAAACAGCAAGAGAGAGAGAGAAAGGATGACAGAGATAGAGCCAGAGCTAGAGCTAGCGCATGCAGCTAGCTGCAGAAGCAACGCATGGGATGGAGGCATGGATCACTGTAGCGGTGCATCATCATAGCATGCATGTATGGTGGCAGGGGTTCTCCATTTAAGAAATATTTCTTGTACTATATGCATGGTGGATACACTGCTACAATGGGTGAGATGGTGGGTGCTGTGGGGGTGCAGACCCTACCGCCAACAATTATGGCGGTAGGATACAATAGGCTATCACCGAAGACTTTGGCGGTAGGGTATTGTTCATGTTTGACGGCTGTGATGGCGCAGTTAAACCCTACCGCCTTAGGCCGTGGCGGTAGCATGTTATACCTTACCGCCAAAACCTGTGGCGGTAGCAAAAAGGGTCAGATCTCAAAATTTACGAACCGAGGTTAGATCTCGAATAGGTTTGAAAAAAGGGTCAAAACATGAAATTTAGCCTCCAAAGCATAGGCAATGATGTTGTCCTGTCCCCCAAGGTGAACCAACAGCAGCGATCCCCAGAACGCCATGAGCTGCTGCTGCTCGTGTGCCTTGGTTTTCAGGGACATGTGGCCGAGAACGTATAACGCGATGGAGTCAGCCATCTGGTACAGAAGCCAGCACTGGTGGAAAAAGGGCCTTTGGTCGCGGTTCGCAACTGCCATTAGTCGCGGTTGCGCAACCGCGACCAAACAGGCGCGACTAAAGGCCCCCCCTTTAGTCGCGGTTGCTTAAGAACCGCGACTAAAGGCCCGTCCACGTGGGCGCCAGGCGGCCGTCGGGGCGGAGGACCTTTAGTCGCGGTTCTTCTGGCCAACCGCGACTAAAGGCCGCCGCAGGTTTAGGGTTTTAGCCCCCCCCCCCTAAACCTGTTTTCTGTTTAATTTGTATTGTTTTATTTCTTTTGTGCTTTATTTTAATTTTGATGGAGTTTCACATATTCTACAGTACTACATACATGCTTATGAATGTACAATTTCAAACAAATTTGAAATTAGAACCAAAAAGAATTCAAGAGGAATATACAATATATATTCAATATCATCGGATGACCATATACAATTTTGAACAAGTTTCCATACATAATTTAATGCATATAAAGTTCTACGTCCTCGTAATGGTGTTCTCCTTTAGGATGGAGGACTTCCCTCCTGAACCATCCAGCTAGTTCCTCTTGAAGTGGTCGGAAGCGAGCTTCTGGACTAAGCATCATCCGGAGGTTATTCCTCTGAGCATTGGTATCACATAGATTGGTCCCCGCTGGCTGAATATCCTCACCATTCTTAGCCTTTGACCTTTTGAATTCTAGCTCTCTTTTGAATTCACCGACCTTTGTATCTACGAACCGTCTCCAAACCCTACGAGGCAAAGAAAATTAAATGAACAAGAGAGTTATTAGTTACTTGATATTAGGAAATGAACGAAATAGGCCGATCGATATAGAGCGCAAATGAATGAAAATAATTACTTCTGCAGCATTCTTCTCATGCCGCCTCAAAGCTTTGGATCCTTATTCAGAGAGTCGTGGACGAGGCATTCTGAGGTGTCAACTTTAATTACTAGCAGAATCCAGTGGAATCTGCGGACACGATACATGCACAGTACGTCATGCATAACTCATCAATTAGCCGGCCACATACCATGCATGGAGTAAACAAAAGAGAATGTGCTCAAGACAGAAACACTCACCCAAAATGATAAGGAAATAGAATATCACTTTTGAGTTCCTGCTTTGTAAGAAACTGCCACAGGTCTGCCTCCATGTCGGCGGGGTGATGCTCCAACACATATCCATTAACGATGTGTGGGTCAATGAACCCAACATCATGGATGTTCCTTACTCTGCATTCCTTAATCTTCATTCTGCATGTATAATAGCGGACGCAACAATATAGTTAGGACATATATATAGTGCAGGCAATATGAACGAGATGGGGTAGAAATAAATCACTTACAAAACGTAGCAACTGATGATAGATTTGTCGAGCTCGCGCAGATTGAAAAGCTGGAACAATTCACTCAGATGAATTTGTACATAGTAATGTTTGAAGTGATGCTCATATCTAACTTCCGCATAAATATATTCTTTGGCGTTTTTATTTTTTATGTAACCCTTGTACCATTTCAGCAGACCTTTCATTTGTGGAGGTAGATCCTCTTCCTGCGCAGGCTCGACGAGAGGCCCATTCTTCACATATGTAATTACTACCTCCTTCACTGGCGCCTCATCAAGGCCTAACAGTTCACGAAGAGTAATACCTAAGTTGGCCGCTTGTTCTCTGGCACTCGTTACAGTCAATCCATGTGCTGCCACAGCTGCTATGATATCGGGGTCATCCGGACCGGCGGCTTTCACTATAAGCGGGGCAATCGATTGTTTACTTTGTTCCCCGAGCTGGGCAACTCGTTTCCCGCTTTTTTTACTTTCTAATTCCGTTTTCTCGGCCTCCTCCAAGGCTTTGTTCTCCTGGTTCTCCGCCCGCTCTTTCTTCTCCTTCAACATGAGTGCCTGCCTACGAAGTTCACGTGCATAGTCGTCAGGCAGATTCTTCGCGGCTTGGGACGGTGTGCTCAAAAATGACTTAGCCCACTTCTTTTGCTCATAAGAAAATACTGGCTTGGGCTCGGGCTCTCTTTTCTTCTTGCAGTCCGCCTTCCATTTCTCATGATCAGCAGCCGCGACCGCGGCAGTTTCCTCGGCACTACGTTCCTAAGGCCTTGTGGGGAGAGGCTTCAGTGATGGCTCCGGTACCTTTGTGGTCTTAGGTACATAAGGGTCCGGGTTAATAATCCAGGACTGCTTCTACTTCTTTGCCGGAGGTGGATTGGGGGGCGGCGTCTGATCACCCGCCGGACGTTGTGGACTGGGGGGCGTCGGCTGGCGTGACGGAGGTGTAGGTGAACCGCCACCACCACCACCACCGTAGGGGGGTGGACTTGTTGTCCTTGGCGCCTCGCCTGGAAACTTGATAAACTTCTTTTGCCATAGAATGAAATGGCGCTTGACATCTCCAAGTCTTTTCTCCCCTTCAGGTGTAGCAATGTCAATCTCCAGGTCCTCAAACCCTTGGACTATGTCCTCCACCATGACACGAGCATAGCCATCTTGAATGGGGTTGTTGTGGTGGAGTGCTCCAGGTAAACATGGTAAAGCACTGCCGATGGCTACCTTCATGGACATGTTCCCGATAGGATAATACAGATGACATTCTTTCATCTCCTTTATATTGTCCACGGGGTAGCGAGGAGGCTCCGGTGTAGTAATTTCGACCACCAGAGGCTCCGGTGCAGTAATTTCGACCACCAGAGGCTCCGGTGCAGTAATTTCGATCGTCGGTGCATCTGCACTAGCCGATGGGGCCTCTGTGGAAGCCACACTGCTTCTCCGCTGCTGGCTTCTGAGATCCGCTGGATGATCTTCATGCTGCGCCCGAGCTGCATCTCTTTCGGCTACTAGTACACTCACAGTTTTCTTCATCACATCCATTTCCGATGCCAACCGCGCCACAACATCTGCTTCCCGATCCATCTTTCTCTTCCGGCTTCTGTAACCGTACGGGTCATCGTTCTGGGGGAACCCTATTTTCCACGGAATGTGCCCCATGCCTCGTACACGTCCTCCGTGTTCAGGATTCCCGAGGGCTTTTGTCAGCGCGTCGTTCTCTCTGTTGAACTTGATCTTCCCCTCTTGAGCATCCCTCATTGCGTCAATAAGGGCTTGGGTGGGTTTAATTATTTTGCCCCGGTAAACACACTCCCCTGTCTCCGGGTTCAGCGTTCCCCCATGCCCGTACCACCAGCTTTTGGCCCTTGGGTCCCATCCCTCCGTACCTGGACGGATTCCTCGCGCCCTCAGCTCGTTCTCCATCTTCTCCCACCTAGGCTCCCAAAGGCGATACCCTCCTGGCCCCATAATATGATTGTACTCCTTCTTAGCCGCATTTTCCTTAATTTTTTCGATATTTGAATGAACTGCTCCGATTTCTTTTGCTTCACAAATTCTGGCCAATCATGTTTCAGTTTCTCATATTGTCCTTTGAAATCCGGAGTCTTGTTCTGCTTGACAAAGTCATGGGCTAGATTTTGCTTGAATTTCCGGAATGCGTCGGCCATCTTATGAAGAGCGAACTGTTTGACTAGCCTCCTCCTCTCCTTGTTTTCCTCAATCTTGTTACCCTCCTCATCGAATTTGTTGTATTCCGGAGGTAGAACGAAATGTTCCATAAGCTTCTTGAAGCAATCTTTTTTTGTTCTCTTATCGACAAAAGTGAAACCAGCAATTCGTGCCTTCTTTGGCTTATTCCACTCCTGGATGGTGATCGAGACGTTGTCTCTAACAATGGCTCCGCATTGGTTGACACACTTGGTGGCGTTCTTGCGGGGCTCCAGCGGCCTGCCGGTTGCACTGTCGACAACCTCGATGGTGCATGTTTCTCCTTGTTTCATCGTCTTGGTTGCGCCACGCTTTGACGACGTACTCGATTGTTTCGACGATCCGGCCGAGGGCTAAAATAAGAAAGAGAGTCGCGCGCGTTAGTACACACATATTTATTCAAATCAGTTAGTTTGTATCACCAGAGGCTCAATGTATATATATACCTCGGCGCCGGAGGTGGTTGCTACTTCCATTTGAAGATTGTCGTTTATCGACGTTTGTTCGGCATCATCTTGCTGACGGCGCCCTTCATCTTCACCGTCAAGGTGCAGATAAGAAGAGATATCATCTTCTTCTTGTCCGGTCGGCACATATAGAATATCGCCGTTTATGATGCCGAACATATGTGCTTCACCGTCCGGATCATAGTTGTCCATAATCGGGTCAGCTCTATCGTCCGCCATTATGTCAGTCCTGAAAACATGTAGTAAAAACAAATTAATTAAGTGAAGAAGGGGGGCGGTGGCGGTGGCGGTGGCGAAAGGGCGGTGGCAAAAGGAGGGGCCGAGGAAGGGGTGGGAGAGGGTGTCGTGGTAGAGCGCGAGACGGGGCGGCAGACGACGGCGTCACGGAGAGGGAGGCGAGGACAACACACATGTATAACCCTCGCCGCCCCCTCTCGATCCCTAAAAAAACACCGCGCGCATCGCCGCCCCCCTCGCCGCCCCCTCTCCGTATATACGTTTTTTTGTTAATTATCAAATTTTACGGTTTTTTTGTTAATTATCAAGTTTTAAGTTATTTTACCATTTTTGTTAAACTAATTAACTAGTTAAAATTAAAAAGAACAAAAAAAGAAAAAAAATAAAAAAATTCTCTCTCTCTCTCCACGATCTCGCTCTCTGTAGAGAGGCGCGCGCGTGCGCGCGCGGCAGCGAGGCCGGCCGGCGGCGTTGAGGGCGGGCGAGAGGCGGCGCGGTGGGCGAGGGAGGCCGGCGGGCGGCGTACGAGGGCGAGAGGGGGCGGCGGGCGCCGTACGTGGGCGAGAGGGGGAGGCGGGCGACGGCGGGCGACGTCGAGGCCGAGG
>NC_041385.1:843102722-843110092 GCF_002162155.2 Triticum dicoccoides | reverse complement strand
ACCTCCTGTTAGCTTGAACCATTTGCAACGGAACAAAGGGACCTTAAAGGAGGGTCCATAGTCAAGTTCCCATATCTCCTCTATGTAACCATAATATGTGACCTTTTGCCCATTCTCGGTTGCTGCATCAAAGCGGACACCACTGTTTTGGTTGGTGCTCTTTTTATCTTGGGCGATCGTGTAAAATGTATTCCCATTTATCTCGTACCCTTGGAAAGTCGTTATAGTCGAAGATGGTGTCTTGGCCAACATGTACAGCTGATCTACAACATCATTGTCATTCATTAAATGTTTTCTCAACCAACTGCCGAAAGTCTCCATGTGGGCCTTCCTAATCCAGGATTCAGGCTTCCTCGGGTTGTCCGAGCGTAAAATATTCTTGTGTTTCTCAAAGTACGGAGCCACCAAGCTGGAATTGGTCAGTACAGTGTGGTGTGCTTCAGTCAGAGAATGGCCGTCCATACATATCGTTGATTTCCTTCCGATCGTGCCTTTTCCACTTAGTCTCCCCTCGTGCCGCGATCGAGGAAGACCAATCGGCTTAAGGTCAGGAACAAAGTCAACACAAAACTCAATTACCTCCTCATTTCCATAGCCCTTGGCGATGCTTCCTTCTGGCCTAGCACGGTTACGAACATATTTCTTTAATACTCCCATGAACCTCTCGAAGGGGAACATATTGTGTAGAAATACAGGACTGAGAATGAAAATCTCTTCGACTAGGTGAACCAAGAGGTGCGTCATAATATTGAAGAAGGATGGCGGGAACACCAACTCGAAACTGACAAGACATTGGATCACATCGTTCTGTAACCGTGGTAGATCTTCTGGATTGATTACCTTCTGAGAGATTGCATTGAGGAATGCACATAGCTTCACAATGGCTACTCGAACATTTTCCGGCAGGAGCCCCCTCAAAGCAATCGGAAGCAATTGCGTCATAATCACGTGGCAGTCGTGAGACTTCAGATTTTGGAACTTTTTCTCCGCCATGTTTATTATTCCCTTTATATTGGACGAGAATCCAGACGGGACCTTCATACTGCTCAGGCATTCAAAAAAGATGACCTTCTCTTCTTTGGTCAGAGCGTAGCTGACACGACCTTGAAACCATTCCGGATGCCGGTCATCAGGGTCTTTCAAACGTTGCTGGTCCTGCCGTGCTTCCTTTGTATCATTTGTCTTCCCATACACGCCCAAGAAGCTTAGGAGGTTCACGCAAATATTCTTCGTAACGTGCATCACGTCGATTGCAGAGCGGACTTCTAGGACTTTCCAATATTCTAGCTCCCAGAATATAGATTTCTTCTTCCACATGGCTGCGTGCCCGTCAGCTCCCTTCGGAACTGATTGTCCGCCAGGACCCTTTCCAAAGATGACTTTCAAATCCTTGACCATATCAAATACCTCAACACCAGTGCGTTCCGCAGGCTTCGGCCGGTGATCTGCCTTGCCGTTGTAATGCTTGCCTTTCTTTCTTACTGGATGAATTTTCGGAAGAAATCGACGATGCCCAAGGTACACGTTCTTCTTACAATTTGGCAAATGTACACTTTCAGTCTCATGTAAGCAGTGCGTGCATGCATTGTATCCCTTATTTGACAGTCCCGAAAGGTTACTAAGAGCAGGCCAATCGTTGATGGTTACGAAAAGCAACGCTCGTAGGTTAAATTCCTCTTTTTTGTGCTCATCCCACACACGGACACCAGGTCTGCCCCACAGCTGTAAAAGTTCATCAACTAATGGCCTTAGGTACACATCGATGTCGTTGCCGGGTTGCTTCGGACCTTGGATGAGCACTGGCATCATAATGAACTTCCGCTTCATGCACAACCAAGGAGGAAGGTTGTAGATGCATAGTCACGGGCCAGGTGCTATGGCTGGAGCTCTGCTCGCCAAAAGGATTCATGCCATCTGTACTTAGACCAAATCTTATGTTCCTTGCGTCAGCTGCAAAATCTTTGAACTCTCTATCGATCTTTCTCCATTGCTTTCCATCTGCGGTGTGTCTCAACTCCCCGTCCGACTTACGGTCCTCTTTGTGCCATCGCAACAACTTGGCATGCTCTTTGTTCCTGAACAGACGTTTCAACCGTGGTATTATAGGAGCATACCACATCACCTTGGCGGGAACCCTCTTCCTGGGTTTCTCGCCCTCAACATCGTCACCAGGGTCATCGCCTCTGATCTTATAACGCAATGCAGTGCATACCGGGCATTCATTCAAATTCTCGTATTCACCGCGGTAGAGGATGCAGTCGTTGATGCATGCATGTATCTTCAGAACCTCTAAACCTAGAGGGCAGACAACCTTCTTTGCTTCGTACGTACTGGCGGGCAACTCGTTATTCTTTGGAAACATATTCTTCAACATTTTCAGCAAGTTTTCAAATGCCGAGTCAGCTACACCTGCCTGTGCCTTCCATTTCAGCAAATCCAGTGTGCAGCCCAGCTTTTTCAGACCATCATCACATCCGGGGTACAACGACTTTCTGTGATCCTCTAACATGCGATCCAAATTCTCCCTCTCCTTTTCAGTTTCGCAGCGTCTCCGTGCATCAGCAATGGTCCGACCAAGATCATCAACGGTCTCATCACGTGCCTCTTCTTCACCTTCACCTTCCCCTTCACCTTCCCCTTCACCTTCAGCATCCTCCATGAAAGTATCACCGAAATGAGCAAGATAGCTTTCATCGATGAAATCATCCCCTTCTTCATCTTCTTCCATTATAACCCCTCTTTCTCCATGCTTGGTCCAACAATTATAGCTTGGCATGAAACCGTGCCGAAGCAGGTGCAGGTGAACTTCTCTTGAGGAAGAGTAACCCTTCTGATTCTTACATTCAACACATGGACAGATAACAAAACCCTTCTACTTGTTCGCATTAGCCACTACGAGGAAATCTTTCAAACCCGTAGTGAACTCGCGGGAGAGTCGGTTACCGTACATCCATTGCCGATTCATCTGCATTATTATAATATAAAATATATAATTAACCATCATGCATTTGTTAAACTAACTAGCTATAAACAATAGAAATTAAACAATGAACAACACACATGCATATTTTATCAATGACACACATGCATGAAAGGTTCAAGTTGCTAACGCGATCGAGGAGGAAAAAATAAATGAGGAACCTCAAGTGTGGCTCCAACACTTCATATCATGTTTGTTTCACCCTCTTGGGGCATTTCATCAAACACCTTGTGTGCATAAGTGGAACCAAAAGCAAACCTACACCCCCTTGTGAAGCTTGTGAAGAGAAGTGGCACCAAATGGCTAAGTGAGCGTGCTGAACTGGTATATATAGGGGAGGAGCTTTAGTCGCGGTTGGCCTGGCCAACCGCGACTAAAGGCCTTTGGGCACCTTTAGTCGCCGTTGGCCTGGCCAACCGCGACTAAAGCCCATCACGTGCACCAGCTGGCCACCGAGCGCCTGGGCCCAGGCCTTTGGTCGCGGTTCGTCTGCCGAACCGCGACTAAAGACTTCATTAGTCGCGGTTCCTACAGTTTCGCGACTAATGGGGCTGGACGGAAGCCTCTTTTTCTACCAGTGCAGAGGGCACCATTCAGGGCCGCGGACAGAAAGGGCCATCTTACAAACTGACGACACTTGGCGAAGAGATAAGCAACAGTAAGCTTATAAGCAGCAGAAACTCAACAAACTAAGGCCTCCATCACGGCTGCGTCGCCTGCTGTACAGCAGGGCCCAATTGTCAGACTTTGCCAAGTTTATTCTGACCACAACTCGGCGAACTTTAGATTCTGCCGATTTTATTTAGTTCGCCTAGTAGTTTTTCGTTGGAATTAGGCAAAGTCACAACTCCGTCGAGTTGCTTACCACTGCTGAATTCAATTTTGAATCAAACTCGGCAGAAAAAAGTTTGCCAAGTTTCATATAGAATGAACTCGGCGAAGTTCTGGAACTCGGGGCAAAACAAGATTCTAGTAGTGAAGGGTCATGGAGACAAAACATATTGTTTATCGATTGTACTGGTAGAACATGAAGACAAACCATGCAAAACTAATTAAGATACCCTGAAAAACTAATTAAGGCGATGTTGGCAGATTCTGCTCCTCTTCTTGTACCTGTTCTTCCCTGTCTTTCATCACCCAATATAGAGTCTTCTCCATGTCGAAGAGTTCTTTGTCTTGCGCTCCTGTCTGCCTGTCGTGCCTTTCCATGAAGTATCGCGCTTTTGTTTTGTAAGATATTTTCTTGTGGTTAACTCCATTGTACAAGGTGCTCGTCAGAAGCCACACGATGGTGATGAGCTCAGTGCCGCTCCCGAGCTGCCTGGCATGGGTGTCGTTCCTGCAGTGATTGGCCGCGTAGCACAGCATCTCCACCCACACATGAAAGACCACTTCCATCACCACAGGAACACGTGGATAGACGCGTATATGTCCAAAGATCTCCGGGGTATAGGGACGGACGTTGCACTGGTGCACCAGCCTGGTTGCAAGCCATACTGCTGGGAGGATCGCTATGGGTACTTCATCTCCTTCCCTGATGGCTCGAAACTCCCGGAACCCTGCACGGAAACTCTCATACTGGATGCGACGAACAGGGCTGGGAAGCAAGTGAGGCCGCTCCACGAGGAGGAAAACCATGTACCTCGACAGTGTACGGATCGCCTTGGCTAATTGCACTGTCCTTATCATATCTTCGCTGCTTATGCGTCCTACCGACTCTCTCATATTGCGTACCATGTCTAGATCTGCCCGCCTAGGATGACGTGACAAGTTGTCGCTGTCCATAGTACACAAATCAAAAAAGTAAAGGAGGGCATCAGTGGCGTAGTGCCAGGTGAGTATGCTGCCATGAAAAGCAGCCTTGTCAGTATCGAGTGTGCTGCCATCTAAACCCATCGCGTGAATGTCCTTGATGAGAGCATCATAGATGTCCCTGCTCCAATCTTGGCGCGAGAGGGCAAACTGGCCACGGAAACCCCACATCATTTGCTCATCTCCTCCACAGTATACAACCATCCAACATATATGATTTACCAACGTAATCTCCTCTTGAAGAGAGATGGCAACAGAGCCGGAGAAACGCAGCTTGTTCAACCAGTGCTCCAGCCTGAATAAATGTGCTACCATGTAGCATGCACCAGTGCGACTGTGCATGTAGAATCGCGACAGATCGTACTGCCCGATGGTACCTGGCCACCTCCTGCATGTTTGTGCAACCCTGATACCCTGGCGAACATACACCACAGCACAATGGAGCCGGTTCCAACCAGCAGCTCGTAACCAGGTGCATGTCCAAGTTGAGAAGGCTGCCCTCAACAGGGATGCCACCTCCAGGGAAAATGCCCCAGCCAACAAGATGTAGGTGACCACCATGTCACCCTTGCTGTAACCGGAGCCCACCTTGGTAGACTGATGGAACAGGTAGAACGCCACGACGGTAAACACCGTCGAGACAATGCGGGACACTCGTCCGTGCCATGTGTGGATCACCGCCGCCTTAGTGTAGAGGATGTCCCGCATCAAGGAGAGTTGCATCCCGACTAATTGCAGCAACTTGCTCCCCACGGGAGTAGTATCGGGATAAGTATCATCACAATAGACCATTATGGCCCCGATTTGGAACGGGGACGGCCACACCTTGAAATCAGCAAACTGGCCCATGCAGAGATGGAGGAGGTCATGAGCTCCCTGCAGGATACTTTCCTCATTATCCAAACAAGCTGGGATTCGGTACTCCGAGTTCCTGGCTTTCTTCGGTACCTCCAAGCGGTCGAGGAACTTGCTGATGTTTTCAAGGCCAGAGAAGTAGAGAGCAAATATCCTCTCCAGGTACTTGCCAACACCCACAAGGAACATCAACACAGCTGCAGCGAGCAAGGCCCTACTACCGCCGGCAACGTACTTGTACAAAACATATGTAGCTCCTGCTGCCTGCACCACGAGAGTAAATAGGTGGCGCAGCCATAACTCGTTGTCCGCCAAAGCGTAGGCAGTGATGCTGTCCTGTCCACCGAGGTGAACCAACAGCAGCGATGCCCAGAACGCCATGAGCTGCTGCTGCTCGCGTGCCTTGGTTTTCAGGGACATGTGGCCGAGCACGTATAAAGCGATGGAGTCAGCCATTTGGTACAGAAGCCAGAGGGCGCCATTCAACGCGGTTGACAGAAGGGGCCATTTTACAAACCGACGACACTCGGTGAAGATAAGCAGTAGCACTTGCAACAGTAAGCTTATAAGCAGCAGAAACTTGATCTCCCATACTTCCCGTAGCTCATGCAGTCCCATTATTAGTTCCGGTTACTGAAAATGTTGAAAGATCAACATGACGGACCATCAATTAGTTAAACCCGGTTGGATAATCTAATCCTAGCCATGCTCAAGGGAAAATAGATCTGGCTATATAAAAAAGTTTAATCCTGATGTCATCAACGTAAAAAATATTTTATGTTACGTAAAATTACAAATGTAAAAACATAGTGTAAAATATACCTAAAATATAACTTTTCTTGTCTTATGACCTATATATGTTTTTCTTATGCCAAATTTTACTTAGTGAATCAATGTGGATGTAACTAATTGTATTTCAAATGTAATTTGTTTATGAAATAATTGTAAACTTACCTCGGGTGAAGAATAACTTATTCTTTACCCTGGGTGATGAATAGACTTTATGTATGTATGTTATGTGTGTGTGTGTGTGTGTGTGTGTGTGTGTGTGTGTGTGTGTGTGTGTGTGTGTGTTGCAAGAGTTTGGATATGGAATGGGCTTTTTCGCTCGACTGAAGGAGGCAAGTGGTGGCGAGATCCTCGGTTACCATAGTGACCACGAAATATTTGACATGTATATTGTGGAAGTTGTAATCAAATTTTGGAAAGAAAATGATATCGATATGGATATATACGTGTGAACTCCTACTGTTCAAAATCCTAGAGCTAACTCAGTGAATGTTGCGCCTTCGATCCACCACGGTAACTACTAAATATCGGACATATGTTAGTGAAATTATAATCAAATTGTTTATATCGATATAGATACATAGCTGTTGCTCTCTTGTGTCGTTGACCCATGCTGGATTCTAACTTTTCACAATGTCTAGACTCATACATTGGCTGCATGCATCGCCCAGATACAGAAGCCGGGGGTCATCCTCCTTTTCTAAAAAGTCTAGACTCATACATCCTATAATAACGTGCAAGATAGCTAGTCAAACCATGACCTTCTTTTGTGGAAGGCACTTCATTACCTTTGCACCATGACTAGTTGTTTGTTATAGGTAGGGAGACACTATATACTCCCTCCGTCCCAGTTGAGACACTTATTTTGGGACGGAAAGAGTATTTAACTATCCGTTTAAATCCAATCTATTCAACTTTTTGGTATGTTTGCTCG
>NC_041385.1:843099819-843102426 GCF_002162155.2 Triticum dicoccoides | reverse complement strand
GGACAACGAAAAACTTGATGTGTTGCAAAATTAGAAATATAATTTGTCGAAATCCCCTATAAGGGTTAAATGTAAATATTAATAGCCATCAAAGTGTCTGCTAACAAAGAGAACTCCATACATCGTCCAGGTATGCTTGCAACGGAACGAAAATGGCAGAGACAACAAGGACATAAATTAATTAATTAACATTGTTTACTTATTTACTGCATGCTTTATATATATAGCTTCGATCTGTTTGCATGTTCTTGCTTTCTTGCCTGTCGAAGTGCAAATACATAATAGCTCTAACAAAAATTGGTAGCATCTAGCGATATAGTAATCTTCTAAGAGTTAACAGTAATACATGTCATTGGATCGTCAATGATTAATACCTCATACTGATTAAGGAGTTTCTTGAAAGAGCTCTAAACTAATATACCGTTTGAGCTGAATTTAGCAGGTGGATTTCGACGAAATGGGTATCTAAAATGTACTGTCGTGAGTAGGAACAGATGTAAAATCGATCAAGGACATGCATAAGAATAAAGTCCTAGTAATGGAAATGCATACCAGTAAAGTTGATGTGACGGAGTAGTGAAACCTGTTGTAGCAGGAGCACTTGGTGTTCCAGAGTCGAAGCAAGAAGAAGCAGGAGAGGGAGTGGTGAGGATTAGGGAAGCATCCCTGTTCTACTTAAATACCAGAATTCCAAGATGAAATAGTACATTTCCCCCTTGCATTTCCTCTATATTACAGGGAGATCGAGAGAGAGAGAGAGAGAGAGAGAGAGAGAGAGCTTTTGAATCTCTTCGGACCCTTCAACCATACTTAAAACATATAACCTTCACTTTACTGGCTGTTGGCTTGACTGACACATGCCGGTACAAGATATTCACCTACTGATGCAAGTTTGCACTTACATTACCTGACATAATCTTTATCTCTATTTGATCATTCCTTGTGCATATTTAGCTATATTTTTCATATTACTCGACGGTTGGTATGATCTACTAGTGTCCACAAATTCAACCATTGGAGTATCCACCAGAAAGGAACTGTTTACATGGGGTTTTCGTAGTAAGCAGCTTGAAGGCTTTAGCCAAGCATGAACTAGGTTATGAATTGGACCACGAGTTTCTACACAAGAAAATGTCTCCATGCCTTGGATGGTGAATTAGAGCAAAAATATCTAGAGAGTAAAAATAGCATGCCTAGGCGCTAGGCGACAACGAAAAGACTAGTAAGCCGTTGCTTAATCATGAGAGGTATGTGCTTAATCATGACTAGGCATGCTGTATGGCCAGATGGGCGCTAGGCAGTGGCAAAACACACAATTAACACCTAACACTTTTGTTTATTATTCTGCATTTGGTTGTTCACCTAGGGTTTCTCAACTTAGCCGTTGAACTAGTTTTTGAAGTAGGCAACAACATCTACACTGATTTGCACTGGAGTCTATTTCTCTAGGAGGGAGAACATCAGCAGGAAACAGCTCCCCAGATTCCTTCTAATGAAAACACATCAAATGATTTGGACCACCAGTTTCAGCGTTTCACCACAAAAACTGAAAGATTGCTGGCGGCATAATCGTCAGGGTCTAGGTGTTTCCCATTGCCATCTGAAGTAATTTCTCGAATATGTCATCCTGCCATGCCACGAGTTGGTGCCCCTAGACCATCATGCATTTGTTTGTTCCGACCATGCAAGAACCAACTGACAATACTATCCAGTAAATTGACACTTGAAGCCCAGTTCATTCGACTCCTGCGGGACGAGGCGGAGGTGGGTGGCACATGACAAACTGGGGTAGCACATGCCAAGTGCAAATCTATGTGGGTCTTTTTGTCTCCGAAGAAGGATAAAAAGTTATCTCGATCGCAGCGCAAACTGAGTAGCACATGCACGACGGGATGCCATGAGAAGTATGTAAGTAGTTCCGAAGTTGCTAAGGCTCAGATTAGTAATGTATTATTAGGTTAAACTCACAGACTAGATCACCGTTTGCGTTTCCAGCTCAGGATTAGCTTAAGCAAAGTTGCTATGCAGGCAATGGCATCCGGTGGCAACGCCATGGGAGGAAACAACACCATGGACAACTTTTGATGCTCTATGCATGCATGCAGCACCTGTTCTTTTCAGACTCTACCCATACTTAATCAAAAGGAATCTTCACTTTAGTGGTTGGTGATTTCTGCCCCACACGCATGCATGAATCAGGATCCACCCACTATTTACGACTGGATCTGTTGGCCACAGCACTGGCATAGACAAAAAGGAGCGTTGGAGCCTCTACGAACCCCGGCCAGGCCCGCCCAGACCCAGATGGGGCCCAAAAGGACCCTGAGCTGGGCCGGGAGGGCACCGCCGCAAGCCACCGCGACGCCCTGCCACCAAGCAGCCACGCCGCCGCCACCTCACCACCCGGCACCGCGCCACCCAAGGGGCGCCGCCGCCACCGGATCCACTGCCGCCGAGCAGCACTGCCGCCATCGGGAGGCCCACGCGCCTCCCCATGCATGCGCGGGGAAAGAACGGCCCGCCGCCGCCGGCTTCGCGTGGGCAGGGCCTGGTGGACCACGCCGGCGGCGGCGGGGGAAGAGGGCCGGGGAGGTGGGGGCGGAGGAA
>NC_041385.1:843097948-843099394 GCF_002162155.2 Triticum dicoccoides | reverse complement strand
AGGCGGAGTGCGATGCTCGCGGCTGGCGGCCGGCGGCGGAGGGAGGGGGGAGCGGGGAGGAACCCTAGGGAGGGGCGGGAGGGAGGGACACTCAAAATACATCCATTCGTTGGAGCCTCTACGCGGAAAGAGACTATTCAACACATGCTGGAGTACAGAAGGAAACATGGTCAATTGAAGACAAATTGAAAGAGCCCATTCGTAGAAACATGGTCAATCCAATAAACATATTCGGAGACATGCTAGGACCATGTTTATCGAAAGGGAGTACCTAGAACTCATTTAGATGAGATATAATTTGGTCTCATTCACTTTGAAAATAAGAACAGATACAACCCACGTCAGCACACACGCATCTTATAGCATCACATCCAATGGCTATAAAAGGTGAATGAGACCAAATTATATCTCATCTAGATGAGTTCTAGCAAAACTGTTATCGAAAAACAACTTAAATCGGCACGAATGTCATGGACTGTTTGCCCCCAACCTCACCCGCACCAACTCTAGCGCCGACCCGTCGCCAATATGGCTGGATCCAACCCTCGCCGCTCTGCGCCTCCAATCCGTAGTTCGGATATGCACGGCCAGGAGCGGTCCCGAGCCTGTGTTCGTGGCGGTGCTTCTTCGTCCCCCTCCGCTGGCGCAATTTTCTCCCGCGCTTGCCCACCTGGCTCCCATTGCCTTCCACCGCCGCCGCCGCAACAAAGGCAATATATCAGCATGCGGCAAAAGAACTGGGAACATGAATGTCTGAGATTACCCACCAGCACACCCACGAAAAGATCTGGATCGGCTTCTTCCATTTCGTCGAGCAGGTGGCGCGTACGACATCATGTTGGTTCGCCTGCACGGCACATCCGGCCACCGCAACTTTCCTCGTGAGGGGCTTCTGCGGTTGGAGCCTATAGACCAGCAGGTGGTCTCCGCACGGGAGAGGAAGGAAGAACGGGAGGCCCGCGAGCGCATGGCACCGGAGTAGGCCAGCGAGGGCTAGATCCCGGAGCTCTGCCACTGCTACCCGGAGCAAGTCAAGGTGGAGCGATTTGCTGTACGAGTTGTATGCGGCCGAGGCGACGGATGTCATCGTTCTCTCTAGTAACTCCAGCGGCGACTGCAACGACGACCCTGACCCTATGATCAAAGGGCTGAATGGAGCGGATTGGAAGATGGCTCAAGGGAGATATGTATACGGAGTAGTAACTATCTGTTAAGTTTATCTAAATATCAATTCAAAATCTCTACAAGGGATGGGGCCTATAGTGACAAGAAAAGAATGTCATAAAATAGCTAATAACGCCACAAATTTAAAGACCGGCATTGCGTATGAAGGGGTGGCATGCACAACAGCTTTTAACGAAACTTCATTTCCTCCAAAAGATAAAAAATTCTCTTTCCAGCATCTAATCCTCTTTTGTATCCTACCAATGAGATGCTGGAAGTAGG
>NC_041385.1:843065360-843097823 GCF_002162155.2 Triticum dicoccoides | reverse complement strand
CCTCAAATATTTGTTACTGAATGCTTCAGCCATGATATTTATGATGTGCATACCTACATGGGGGTTTCTCGCATAAGCCGGTTCCTGGGTGTGGGCCAACCTAGGGCTTGGATCGTGAACTAGGTTACAAATTGGAGCATAAATACCTACATTGGTTTGTACTTTTTACCTGGGGTTTGTAAGAGGTTGAACTAGATTATGAAGTAGAGCATGAATATCTACAGTGGTTTGCATTGGAGTCCATTTCTCATAGAGGGGAGAAGACCTTAGCAGGAAAAAGCTCTCCCACTTCTCTCTAATAAAACCATGAAGAATGTTTTATATAACCAGTTTCGGTGTTACGCCACCAAAATATAAGACTTCCTCGAAGTGCACTGGTTAAAATTTAGGTATTTCCGATGGAAATCATTTCTCCAACATGTTATCCTGCCATGCCTCAAACTAGTGTCGCTACAGAAGTCGCTGCACACTAGACCATCATGCCATTTGCATTTGGTTGTTCCGACCAAGCAAGGAGAGCAACCAACAATACTGCATGTGTGGTATTCAAGGTTCCATCCAGTAAATTGACACTTCAAATCCAGATCATTTTACATATGAGGGAGGATAAGGCCGGTGGCATGACAAACTGGGGTAGCACATGCCAAATGCAAAGCTATATATGTGGGTCCTTCTTATTTCAAAAGAACAGCACAAAAAATTAAAGCTGCAGGGATGCACACCAGGATGCCATGCATGAGGAGAAGTAGTTGTGAAATTGCTAGGGCTCATATATATTACCTGCAGACTAGATCAGAGGTTTGCGATTCGTGCTTTGGATTATTTTAAGCAAAGCTGCTATGCAGACAGCGGTATCCAGTGCCAACGCCTTGGGAGATCAAGGACAACTTTTGATGCTCTATGCATGCATGTAGCAGCTGTTCTTTTGAACCTCCAACTATACTTAATCAAAAGGAATCTTCACTTTAGTGGTTGGTGATTTCATTCCCACATACATAGATCCAGGATCCACCAAGTATTCATGACTAGATCCGTTGGACATTGAGCATTGGCGCCCCTACGCGGAAAGAAACAATTCAGCACTGGCATAACAACTCACACTTAGCCCCTGAACAACGTGTGTGGAATCTTTTACCAGTAAACTAATGATTGACGCCCGCGGCACGAGGAGGTGGGTGGCATCATAAACTCGAGCAGTACATGCCAAAGTGCAAAGCTGAATTGTTTCCAGAAACCAACGAAAAAAAGCTGCATTCATGCACGGCAGGAACAGGATGCCATGAGAAGCAGTTGCCACTTGCCTAGTTGCTAGTCTTAGAATAGATCAATAATGTAAACTTGCAGACAAGATCACGTTTGGATTTTAGGCTTTGGATAGGAATGAATGAAGCTGCTGTGCAGGCAGCGGCATCCTGGGCGTAACTAAAAATACTCTTCTTTGGTGACCTCAACTATATACTCCCTCCGTCCCAAAATACTTGTCGGAGAAATGAATAAAAATGAGTGTATCTAAAACTAAGATATGTCCAGATACATCCATTCCTTCGACAAGTATTTTCGGACGGAGGGAGTACTCAACTAAGGGCGAGTTTGACAGCTCTCCGGCTCCCAACTCCTTCAACTCCGGGTCCGGACCTAGGTCAAACGGGCTAATTCCCAGAGTTGACAACAAGAACCTCTCGATGAGTTTAGTGCAAGATATGAGGAGTTGAGAAGCTGGGAAAACCGAGTTTCTCTGAAATGGCAAAGCAAGAACTGCCCAAATTTACCAAGTTGTGCCACCTCCAAGTGAGACTTGTGTACTGAGTGTCTGATTTGAGTGTCTGATTCGGTCAATCCTTTCCTACCCTGTAGTAACGATTCGCTTGTTCCCATCCTCTTCTCTCTGCCGGGCGAATCCTTTCCAACAAACCTAGCCGCAGGTGCCACCCACAGACCACCTGCCCAATATCTCAATGTAACATAGATCACATCTAGCGTCCCTCTCATCCCTCTCGTGTCACCCCAGCAAGGCGATCGGAAGGGAAACCTAAAGCCACCGTCGAACCCAAGTGCGTGGTCAGGAAAAGTCCGTTCGAAGCCGGTGGCGGCGGGGCCTCTTCGTCCCTTTGCACATGGAGTCGGCGCGGGCCGGCGACTCAGGCTTGGGTGTGATGCGGCTGCCGGGTGTCATGTATGGCGGGATCTGCTTGTTGCGGCAAGACAACGGTGTTGTGGTGGTTTGTGCCTTGGATAGCGGAGATTGTTGTCTCCATTCTCCGGACGGCAAGAGCTGTGGGTGACGCAGTCTGCGGAGGCCGCCTATTTGGCACCGGATGTGGCCTGTGCGGTGGAAGGGACGTTTGGGTCCGATCTAGGCTCGTCGGGGTCCGATATGGGCTGGCGTACCCCGTATGACATGTTTGAGTCAGGATCTCTCGGCAGCTACATCGTCAGTTGGGTGATGCTGGAGACCTTGCTCGTCGGCTAATACCGGCGGCGATGAAGGGGAGGCTTGATTGTTGGTGATAACTGAGCCAACTTCGATCACGGCGGACGCTGACAATGTCTTCTCATCGTTACCCTGATGAAGGTGTCATCGTTGTAGCTCTTGTCATCTAGCTCAGGCTACTCCAAGGGAAACTCGAGATATGGGTTTCTCCTTGATCCAACGATGGCGACGATTTTACCCTTCCGGGGTCATAGTTTTGGAGCAGCCGCTGGAGGGTTTAGGAGGTGGAGCGGCGTTGTCTCTAACGCATTGACGATGGAGGGTCTCGGCGGCATGGTGTAGCACTAGTAGAAAATAGGGCTTTCGTCCAAACTCAATATACACATTAGTTCCGGTTGCATCACGAACCGGGACTAATGTGAGCATTAGTCCCACTTCGAGCAGCTAAGGCGTCGGGAAGGCATTAGTCCCGGTTTAAATGGGACCTTTAGTCCCGGTTTGAGACACGAACCGGGACTAAAGGGTGCAATGCCCTTTAGTCTTTCCAGTTTTGTAAAAAACAAAAGAAAAATGATAAAAACTTCAAAAATTAAAATCCTTCGAGATGTAGTTATGTTACTACATCTACTAGTTAGGAAAAATTTAAAAACTTAAATTTGGACATGTTTTGCAAAAAGGTGTTATGAAAGAGTAAAACGGTCATATCTTTTGCATACGATGTCGAGAAAAAACGCATAATATATCAAAAAGTCAGCACGAAAGGAAAACAAGATATGCTCAAGTTTTAGTTTTTTTGACTTTTCGTTTAATCTGGTCAAACCCTGGTCAAACTACGGTGAAGCTACTTATTCAAGAAATATTAGTGTTAATAAATAATTATTTTTATTTTTTATATTTTTGGTCAAACTATGGTCAAACTACTTATTCAAGAAATATTAGTGTTACTAAAATAATTATAGTTTTTTAGAATAATAGTTTCAAACTCAAACGGTGCTTAATGCTCAAGTTCAACTCCTAAGGGTTAATAGGATTGACAGCTTAGTATTGTCAGAAAAACAACTAGTGCAAACTTGGAAATTAGGGGGAATAGAACTCGAAAGTTAAGCGTGCTTAGGTTGGAGTAGTGAGAGAATGGGTGACCATCCAGGAAGTTAGACGATTTGAAATGAGTGGTTCATAATTGAGCAATGATTATAGTGGGTGATTAGAGATTAAATTGTCAAATAACTCAGAAATTTAAAAATAAAAAAATTCATTTTTTTTACAAAAAATTCAGAAAAACAAAATTTTAAAAAAGAGGCCCTCTAAAACTTGGACTGATGGCCCGTTTTCCACTAATGTAGTGGAGTAGCGGGGGCAGATGCATCTTGATGGACGGGCGCATGGTGGTTTCAACCTCATTTTATTAAAAACATAAAGGTACCACCCATCAGGTCTCGTGCCACCGGCTGCTATGACGAGCTTGTCTCTACGTCATCAAGTCCTCCACCTCCATCCCCTCTTGCCACCCGGATGCACCAGGGCTCCTCCATTACAGACCCACTCGAGCTCCGCTACGACCAAAGACATGCTCAACTGACGTCGCACATGTCCAAGCTCGCCCTCCACTAGGAAGGTTTTTCCTCACCCAGAGTGTAAAGAGGCATTGCAGCCTACACCTATAGGATACTGCTAGACCCCTAATGCCGTGGTCGCGTTGGGGTGAGGTGTTTGCACATGGGGCAATCGCCTTCGCATCCAGTGAGATTTTTGATCCCGCAACCATGGTCTTCCGGTAATAACCGCTACCGCCTCCAACACGGTGGAGGGCCGTGCGGCGCCGCAGATGTATGTGCAGTTGGGTGTTAGCACAACCATCCCTACTGGGAAAAGCCTTATAGATGAACACCAACTTGTGGCGGGCATGATAAGGCACCCGCCACTGGTAGTTAGGAAATATAGCAGTGGCTAGTGCTATGCAAAGACCGCTAGAGCTATTTCCGCAGGAGTGGAGGGCGTTATTACTGACCCGCCATAGGTAAGTGCTTCTGAGTATGATCATGTGATGAATGCTAACAGTGGTGGGCGGTAAACGTCACCCGCAACTGGTGCTCAAGGCAGCTATAGCGGGCGCATCTTCGGACCCACCACAGATAAAGGCCTTCAACCGGCTCACTACCCCCAAAACTATCCAAACATCAGCTATGGCAGGCAGTTGTTACCGCCCGCACGTAAGTCACTCAAAGTTTCCTTCCTGCGACCCCAATGTAGCTGTGGCGGGTGGTCGTGTCCACCCGCCGTGCTAGAATATCACTGTCCATGCGCGCGCCCCTTTTCCTACCCCACTTCATTCTCACTCACTCAGTCTTCCCCTTACTCGCTCTTGTCGCCGCCGTCGTCGCCTCTTCCTCCCGGCCCGTCTCGTCGCCGTCGCCTGCCTCCTTGCCAACTACATCCACCGTCGGCCATGCCGTACTCGTCGCCGCCCGCGCCCTCCACCCCATCGCCCTCGCCCTCGATTCGCCCCATCGCTCTCGCCCGACCTCGATCCACCCCGCCACCCTCCGCTCTGGCCTGTAATCCCTCGCCGTCCCCGCCCCACTTTCCGTCCCTCTTCCTCGCCACCCACAGCGGCCACACACACGGACGGCCGCAGCAGAAGCCACATTCCAGTAGGGTCACGGTTATGGGTCATGTAATTGTTCATGTTGAGTTCATACTGAGTTAGTGATCTTGTTTACCAAAGTCCGAGTAAGTGATCTTTTCGCCTTACTTTTTTCAATTGTTTGTTCATTACGTTTTATGAGCTATAACTTAGGCAGTGGTATGTAGTCTTGTAATAGTTACGAAGGTGTGCTCTCTATAGTCTTGCCCGGCATGCATTTTTTTCTTATTCATATTGTGCAGGGATTCATACGAAGCTCTAAAGTTTTGGCGAAACGTTGATTTATTTTCATTTCCTCAAATTTCTAGCACTTAATATGTCCACTTTACATGAGAGGTCATGACAAATTTATTTTGTTTGTTTTTGATTCATATTATGCTGTAGTATATGTGACCAATTCTTTACAGGGATACATAATAGGCGCTAAAGTTTTGGCGGAACGTTTTTCCGTTTTGCCAAATTTCTAGCACTTAATATGTCCATTTTACACGAGTGGTCATGCCAAATTTTACTGGATATCTTAAAATTTATGCATTTGTATGTTGTAGGTCCTTTTTTCCGAAATGGCGGACAAAGGCAGGTAGCACGGTGTTTTCAAGAGGCCCTGGATGAAGTGGTCGGCTAAAATCCAAAACCCCAACACTGGCACCAAGCAATGGCTCGGCACGTTCGACATTGCCGAGGAATACCGGCAGCCGTGGTTCGGTTTAGATGTAAAATTCACTAGCCTTCGTTGTTTATCCGTTCCATGGTAATAGGGAATTTTTGACGAAGATAGAAAGGGAATGCCTTTATATAGGGCGTCGTATCCAGTGCATCCGGTATAGGTCGTGCATCCGTATATCCGTCGACCACTCAGCCAGGCGATCAACATCTGACGCATGGGATCAAAAGCAACACAAGTTTGCAAAAGCACGCCCGCCGCTGCTCCTAGTTCAGCCTGCTAATTTGCTAATAACCCCTCCGCCAAGGACACACCCTAATTCCCCCTCTCAATCCCTAATCACGGCCGCATCCTCCATCCCAGCGAAAGGCACGGCTGCGACATCATGCATCCACCGGGACAATCGCCACGACGGGTTTCATCCGCCCTGACGATCTCAGTGACGGTCACGATGGGATGCATCTGCGAACTCCCCATCAGCATGGTGGGGAAATCCTCGTCGCGTGATAAGCTGCAACACATCACGGCGGTTTCTACTGTTATGGATGTTGAACATGCATCAGTGGTGATCCATAATTCAAGTGGTGACCCTCAGTATGCCTCCGCATCTAGCCATCGTGAGGCTCATCTCACTTTCCCTGCTAATACTAGTACTGCAGAATCAGAACCGAACTTCAGTATGGTGGATGGAGCTTGAGGTAACATCGGTAAAATCTGACCATGTTGTGTACTATGACCCTGATGAGTATTTGTCTATGGTGTACATGCGTACTAGTCTAGAGAATAACCGTGTTGATGCATGTGCAGCTACAGGATCAGGCAAAAGCTTGCAAACTCAAATGAATGACGAATAATTTGCTACCCCAATAAAGAAAGAAAGCATTCCCCTATTCGTGAGTTTAATAAACTTTCCTTCACCATGCTTCTTATCAGTTCAGAGAGTTGTGCATAATGATGATTACTGTGATTCATTATTTATGTTTCAGTGCCCATCTTTTACGCCGAGATGCGGCGAAAAATTGAAGCCTAAAGTAGGATACATTTGAAGGGCATAGGCTGTGGAGGAGTTCTACAAGTTGTATGCACATCATGTGGGTTTTGGAGTTCATTTCAGACAACAGAAAAAGTTGAACAAAGAAGTGGTTCGGACAAAGCATTTCATATGCAGTAGGAAAGGATTCAGGATTGAGAAGAACAAGGAGCTTAAAGACCCATCAAACCAATCAAAGAAAACCCGTAAGAATACAACCACACGATGTGGTTGTGATGCACATATCTTCGTCAACTTGTGTGGCAATAACACCCTCAGTCTGTTGAAAATCATGAATTTATATTAGTGAGTTATTAATGTTCACTTCCTTGATGTACTGAATTCTTGTAATGGATGGAAATTTGTGTTTGTTAAACTGTCTTCCTCTTATTTTCTCTCAATTGATGCATATTGAACAGAGTGTATCAAGCAGCAGGGCCACCATGTCACATAAATCTTAAGCATGCTCTGTTTTTTGTACAAAGATCATCATCTACCATATAGGAGAAATACATGTACAAGAATGTTTGTCGGCCTGTGAGCCATCATCCCTTTATTTAGTTGTATGCTCATTTGATTCATCAATGATTACGGCTGTTAGTTGCTTAATTAGTACTATCAGTACCATCAGGTGTAATATTTCGCCAGTAGCATATGAAATCATCCAGGGAACAACTCAGCTTGCATACCTACATCGGCCTCAGAATATTATTCACCAACAGAAATTAAACAATCGTTTGTTTGTAATCTTGCTGGTTTGGAAGTTTGCAGCAGCAGCATCATGTCCTTGTTTGTGAATAACTGAATATGTCAAAGAACGTAGGAATGCAGAATCAGTAGAAATGCCCAAGCACCGGCTAATAATATTGCCTTCGATCAGCTGTGTTACATCATGTATTGCAGAATACCTCAAATCACCAGGAACAAGCTAAATTCAGTTGTCTCTAAAAAACAATGCTCAACAGCAATGTACAATTCATATTCTGATGTCTGAAGCTACACACACATTTAACAAAGAACAATTCAATGGATGAGCTCACAAGCTACAATATGCACATAGCTACATTAAACATGAGCAAGAAAATCCAGAAATGTTGTCCTTGTTCGCTATGCAAAAGTATTGCCGGCCACACGAGTCTCTTGCTGCAGGTGTACAATGTCGTCAGGCAGAGGAGCAACTGCTGCATGCAGGCGCAGTTGATGGTGCACAGCTTGCGGCCGGCGGCCAACTTGGCGCCCGGAACCGACAAGAAGGCGGGCGGGTGCGGAGGTAGGCCAGACATGGTGATCTCGCCGCGACCGTCGTAAGGATCACCAGGGCCGTGGAGCCGATTGAGGCGGAAGGGCGCGGGCGCGGAGGCGGACGAGCAGGACCACCGTCGAAGCGATCCGAGGCGATGGAGCCGTTTGAGGTGGACGGGCCAAACGCAGCTGCCGTGGAAGGATTCACCTCAGCCGCCGCCATGGAGCGACTGGAGCCTGGAGGAGAGGATCCAGATTGAGAGGAAGACAAACAATGAATAGGGAATTAGGATGTGTGCTTGGCGGAGGGGGTTATTAGCAAATTAGCATGCTGGACTAGGAGGGGCGGCGGGCGTGTTTCTGCAAAATTGTGTTGCTTTTGATCCCATGCGTAAGATGTTGATCGCCTGGCTGAGGAGTCAACGGATATACGGATGCACAACCTATGCCGGATGCACTAGATACGACGCCTTTATATAGATCGAGAATTGATGCCTGTTACATTTTAGTTCTAAATCGATCTTCCAGGTGTTGGTTTGGCAATAACTACACAGTCCATCGATCTCCATAACGGTTTGACGCCCGTCGCTGGTGCAGGCCCCGCCGCCCTCGCGTGCATGCCTCTCAAATTCGCCTCTACCTACCCGAGTGGCAGCGGTTCAGAAGAAAAAGGGAAACGTTCCCTGCCGGACGACCGGCCGCGCGTCGAGCCGGTCGCGTGCGCAGCGTACGATCCTCCCTGATCCACCGGCTCCTGTTGCACCCACGCGCACATGCTGGTCGGCCCCGACCAGTTTTTCTTTAGCTGCCAAACCGCTTTTTCCCCCTACACTTGTCTCTATCCCTACCCGTGTCCACTCGTTTCCTCTTGCAATCGCCATGGACAGCCGTCGGAGCCCTGACCCGTTGATATCGAGCTACAACCTGCGAGTTGTTTTTTAGGGACCGGCGTGATTTTTTGCTGCGACTGGTGACGGCGAGGCATTTTTTGCTACAATCGACGAGTAAATTTGCTAGGACGGGTGTGACCTTCTGCGGATGCCAGCGACGACGAACTTTTCTACGAACGACGACGAGTTTTTTTTTTGCGGGATAAACTTCCGATCTATTCATCTCCAATCATAATAGTACAACAAACACTAGAAATAATAAAAATTAGCGAATTTTTTGTTGTGTCCTAGCGATGGCAAGCCATGTTTTTTGCTACAACCGGCTATTACTTTTGCTGGGATCGATGAGATTTTTGTCGCGACCGGCGATAATTTTTTTTGCTACGACCCACTGATGGCAAGTCATTTTTTTTGCTGGAACTGGCAATCATTTTTGCTGGGACCGGCGAGAATTTTTTTTGTGACAGGCGGCCGGCGAGAATTTTTGCCGCGACCTGGTGATGGCTAGCCTTTTTTTGCTGCAACCGACGATCAACTTTGCTCAGACCCGGGAGAACTTTTGTTGCGCCAGCGACCAACGGGAATTTTTGCTAGGACCAGGTGATTGCAAGCCATTCTTTTTTGCTGCAACCGGTGTTTATTTTTGCTGCGACCAGCAAGAATTTTTGTTTTGACCAGTGACCGGCAAGAATTTTTACTACGACCCGGTGATGGTCATTTTTTTTGCTGCAGCCAGCGTTCATTTTTGCTGGGACCAGCAAGAATTTTTGTTGCGATCAGCCAGCGAGATTTTTTGTGGCTGAGAGTTTTTTTGCTAGGATAGGGGAGATGATTTGCTGGGACTAGCGAGACAGAAAGCTGCAACGGGCAAGACGATTTGTTGGGTCCAGGAGAGGCCATGCTACAGCGAGCCTTTTTGCATGAGGCAACGACGTCGAGTTGCGACGGTGATGCAGGGCGGCGGCACCGAGCTGCAACAGTGGGCGGGATATTCATGGGAGCTGGGTCATCACGAGTCGACGAGCAAAGCATCGGAGCATGACGCTGGCAACTCGTTTCGTGCATGCGCGGCCGGACGACAGAGTGCTTGCGAGGGGACAACAGCAAGTTGCAACCGCGATGCAGGGCAGCCATGGTGAGTTGTGATGGTGGACACTCGCGGAAGCTGGGCGTCACCAGAAAAGCTACGGCGCATGGCAACCACTACCCGTTCCATGCGGGTGGACAAAGTGGGCTCGTTTTGCATGGGATTCAGTGGTTTCAGTTTTGCATGACCCTTCCCTCAAAAAAAAAAGTTTTGAATGACCCAAACGAGCTAGATCCAACGTTTCAGGATGGACGAATCCAATGGATGCAAGTGGACCGGCGGAGCGACTCGGCCGGTCGACCGGCGCAGAGTAGCGCCCCCCTTCTATCTGGACGGTCAGATCTAAATGGTACTCCAGTGGGTGTTTTCGGAGTACCAGGGTACAGTAAAAAAGCTCGAGCCCAAAACGCTGCCACTGTTTAGTAATAGCGAGGCTGTGAGAAGATCTATTTACCTGTGTTCGACCAAGTTAAAGACAGTTTTAGTCCCAGTCACCTAAAATAAAGCTGAAGGGAATTCTCTGTAGATACCCGAGAAGTTTTTATTTGCTGAAATTGGTTAAGCGGTTTAAAAGCTATGAAAAGAACAACAAAGGACTCAGTAACTCGGGCAAAGTTTCAGCTAAACTTAGAACTGGTTATTTAGGTTTTTGCTTGAGGGAAATATTAAGTTATTCATGAAATAGAGAATTAACTTTTTTTGTATGTTAAATGATATAACTTTTATGTACCGGAGGCAGTTCGTTTAAATCCATAGAACAATGCCCTTTAGTAGGTGGTAGCAGGCACTCAGACAATCTTAATTTGGAGAAATAAGAACGAAGAAAAGACAAGTTACTTGATGATGCAATTGTAGAGAGTGATATGATATTTCGTTGATGACGTGAACTACAAAAGGATTATCTTGGTTTAGATTTGGGCTTCTGAAACATGCTCAATTGAGTTGAAAGGATGTATTGCAATTATGTAGGGAGGTGTAACTGTTTGGATTTCAATGCCACCTTCACCAATAGACGGCATACCAAACACTGCCATAAGAGTTATGTTTATTCTTTTGTACTCATCTTATATGCTTCGTTGGTTTGAAACTGTTTGTATTGATCCTTTAGGAATCTCTTGAAAATATGTTGCGATCTTGCCTTTGGGAAATTTGGCTGCAGCAGTGTTGCTTTGTAAATAAATGACATCCTTTTGTCCTCTATTGACTTACTACTGTGACCTGATTATTTTGTTTGTTTTCGTCTCCTCCATGTGTTTCTGTTTCTGTTGATGTGTGCTTCTTGCTGAGAAATGCAAAAGATAGCTCCTAGAAGCAACATGATGGGCCTGGGCTTTTGAACAATCCTCTAGCTCAGTCCATCGAAAGAGTGTAATGTAGTTATGTAAACACATGGGGTCACTAGTAAAAAACAGGGATTTGGTCCTGGGCAGATCAGAGCATTAGTCCCGATCGCGTTACGAACCGGAACTACTGTGAGCATTAGTCCCGGTTCGAGCGGCTAGGACGCCGGACGGGCTCGGCTAGGTTTAGTCCCGGGTCAAACGCAACATTTAGTCTCGGTTGGAGACACCACCCAGGACCGCCTTAGTCCTAGTTGGTGTCTCCAACCGTTAGACCTTTAGTCCCGATTGAAGATACCAACCGGGACTAAAGGGATTTTGGAAGTTTCTTTTCTGTTTTACCATTTGCTTTCTGTTTTTAGTTTCTGTTTTAAATTCCTGATATCTTTTAGAATATTTGATGTTTCTGAGTGATTCTTTTTTGCATTACATTCAAAATTTTGTCTAATTTCTATTTCTGCCATTATTTTTCAATTTTGAATGGTTTAAATATGAATTTGTTCAAATTTGCTTCAAACCCTAGATTGTGAATAACTTGAGTTTAAAAATTGTTTTTAATTTAATTCTTTTTGCTCCCTAGACACATGTTAGACTGTTGTCATGGTAAGATTTATTTTGTTATTTTAGAATAATTTAAATTAGGATTTTAATTAAAAACAATATTGTTTTGCTTATATAGTTGTTTTAGTCATTTAATTGTTGTTTTTATTTATTTTTAGTTAGTTCTTTCTGTAGATTTTAGCATGTTGTAGTAACCTTAGTTGTGACTCTGGCTGGGACCATGCTAGCAGATGTAGTCGACGATGGGATTGGATGGACACCAACCCGGGCTAAAGGGGTTCTGCAATTTTCAAAATCTACCCCCCTGTATCGCCATTTCAGTTTTGAAAATAACAAAAGAAAATGATAATAACTTCAAAAAAGTAAAATCCTTCTAGATGTTGTTATGCTACTACATCTACTAGTTAGGAAAAATAAAAAATATAAATTTCGACATGTTTTCCAAAAAAGTGTTATGAAAAAGTAAAACGGCTATAACTTTGCATACAATGTCAAAAAAAGTATAATATATCAAAATGTTCAGCACGAGCATCGAGCATGAACATTGAGCATGAACATATATATCAAAACGTATAATTGTTATTTGGTGCCAGCGTTGAGCATGAACATTATATCTGGATCTTATTTATTGCGAGACGGTTATTCATTTAAGTCAGAAAATAATGGTTGTTCATTTTATATGAATATTATCATTTATCATCATGCACCCTTGATGAATGGTCAATTTTTGTTGAATCTCGATCGTAGTGATACACATATTCATAATATTGATGCAAAAATATGCAAATTTGATAATGATAGTGCAACATACTTGTGACACTGCCGTTTAGGTCATATTAGTGTAAAGCGCATGAAGAAACTGCATGCCGATATTGGTGTAAAGTGCATGAAAAATCACCGTAAAGTTTCATCACGTTTGGACTCCATTTGATCTTAATTTTATGAAAGGCCAAAAACAAGCAAAAAAACTGCAATTGGCACTGGGCAGTAGGGTAATAGGTTAGTCCCAAAAATTGATATATAATTTCAAATAAACATTCAAGATTGATACTATAATAGCATGAAACAATAAAAAATAATTGATACGCCAGAGACGTATCAAGCGTTAATCCTTGCAATTAACGAGTACAAGGGGATTGACAACCCTCTTGCCTGTGTTGAGTGCAAGTATTTGCTCTTTTGCGCGAAGTTACTATGGACTGGATATTTGCGTGATTCTCCTATTGGTTCGATAACCTTGGTTCTTACTGAAGGAAATACTATCCGCTACTATATTGCTTCACCCTTCCTCTTTGTGGAAAATCCCAATGCAGCTCACAAGTAGCAATGACAAAACACAATGTTTCGTCTGTGACACCTATGGACCTTGGCAGGCTCATGCAGTGTGCCCATCACGTCAGTACAAGGGGCGAGGGAATAGGAGGAAGCCGAGGACATGGTCACGATGGTGCTTGTGTATATCGATAAAACACATACTATTCCATACTCGGTTAAGAAAGTTGTGCTTATCACATACCCTAAGTTTATTTGGTTTCTACATCTATAATTTCTAGTACCTAAGGATCAAATGATTGGGCCAGTGCTGTTGGGATAACTAAGGGCCAAATATTAAATCTATTTTTCTTAAAAATATGGAAACAAGTAGAAATTTACTGGAGGCCTAGGCTCTCACTCTTTTTCCAACATAGGCACACCCCTGTTTGGCATGAAATATGGTTTTGTGAATTAAGATGTCATGAATACACAAATCTTACAGGG
Organism: Triticum dicoccoides; assembly: GCF_002162155.2. NCBI lineage: Eukaryota > Viridiplantae > Streptophyta > Magnoliopsida > Poales > Poaceae > Triticum > Triticum dicoccoides. The sequence continues at coordinate 843,084,176 of NC_041385.1, read as the reverse complement.
TTAGGTTGTTGTTGAGCGAGTTGAGAAATGCCAAGTCTACATCGTTGTTAAAATGAGTACAAAGTGTTGATTGGTGACACTTTCATTTTTAGAGGAATTCAATGTAAAATTTAAATCCAAAAAACATCAATGTCACTTACGACAATTTGAATTTTGGAACTATGTCATTCTTATATAAAGTACACACGCATGTTTCCAATGCCTACTACTTATCCCAGAAAACCAAAAAGGACAAATTTGAAGAATTGAGTAGCGCCAATGTAAAGTTGTGATTTTTGGAATGACTGCTAACTGACACTTTTTGTGCTACTAGTAATTGTGTATATTGAATGCAGGTCCAGTTTGGCAGTAATACCATTTCCAAGATTAGCCACAGTTAATGTTCATTCCAAGATTAGTTTTGTTGAATGCAATTAATGTCGTTTCCAAATTTATATTAGTGCAATTAACATGCTTCAAAATTATTGATGATGCGATGGATACATCAATGGGGCAGCGGGATACGTTGGATATACATGGTTGGATGACTCAGATCCTTTGGACTCATTAAACTCGTTATTTTATAAGTAGTAGTAGATTATATTTATACTTTTAGTTACACCTAAAATTTGTAATATTCTACTGCAAAAAGTAGATATCTCCGCGGAGCTGTTTGCTAGATTCATATACACGAAACACTCCCTTGAGTTCCATAGATATTTATAGATGTCGCAGAAAACACGATAAATAACCCATTAACACACCATGAGGCATAATTGGTCCTAAGTTAATTTGCTGAATAATGTGGAAGTACTGGTTCATTCAAGTTATGAAAGGATCAACTCTACCAGAATGTCAATTTAAAAAACTGGAATTAGATTATACTACTACTTTTTGCAATATTGTATAGCTTCACTTCACAGTTGAAATGAGTTTGTCATGGTAAATATAACAACAACACGAATAAAATTTCTAGTGAATATAAGTGATAATTTCAAGTTATTTATGTTGCTAGTTATACATAAAATAAGTTGTCAATAGAATATATCAAAAAGTTTATCAAGAAAAGGAACATGCATTAAAGGGCAAGCGATTTCTAATGAAGTCAAAATGTTTAGCATAAAGTTATCGTTTAGAAATAATCTCCATTTGTATTCTCTGCGTTATTAGGTTCTTAAGGCCGAGAAAATGTTTAGTTCATTTTGAGGGTAGAAAAACAAAAAACATCATTTTAACTTCTAAGTGGTAGAGATTATAATTCCGCACTAGCTTGCCCAATACAACAAAGCTTGTACATCAAACAGTAGAAAGGGGATTGGAGTAGATGATGGGTTTGGGAATTGGTGAGGGTTAGAGATAATTGAGTGACGGGGAGGGGATCATGAAATACCCTCCAACCCCAATCACTTTTGGACTAGAAGCGTCCTCTACCAAATAAGGCCTAAGATAAAATGATTTTGGACATAATGTATTCTGATATTTATTTATTTTCATGTTTTTACAGTCAAGATATTTTTTCATGGGGCCTCTTGATTTGTGTCGTTATTATTACCTTTCTCCATAAGAGAAAATGAGGTTTAAAGATATTTCTAATTTGTATTCAGATTAAAACATAAATGCATTTTTTTGGTTTATGCAATGTGGTTCTCCTATTTTTCTAAATATATATAAAAAGATATATTGTTATCAATACAACTAAATGCGGCCACAACCTCCAGGTGGTCCGTAAAGGCTGGTGACTCCCTCTTGAGCTGGTGGCTAGGCATAGTTTTGCTTAGCAATTTGGAAGGAGTTTTCGTTTCTCTATTTATTGAACTAGTGTTTTAACCCATGGACTTATGATGGGTGTACCTGTGTGGGGTGGAGAAAATCTCCTTGAGCTTGTTGTTTGTAAGACCTATCTTTTCTATATGAATAGGAAGGGGGGGTGGGGGATCCCCTGACCATCGAAAAATGCCGTGCTGAGCGGATACCTGTCCATGGCCATCAGGGGCCTCGGCTTCCTAGTGCTTACTTGTACCACTGTCGCCCTTCTCGGTGGATTTGTCTCTACTCTGCAGAGGAAGGACTTTTGGTGTCTTACATTCATTATCCTTTGTGCAGATAGGTGGGTTAGTGTGCCAAACTTCTTTGTATATTTCTGTTTTGAGGGATTCTTCCTACTTATCAAGCTTGGAGGTATACAAATAACAGGATCTTCGATGTTCATCTGACTGAGAAACTGAGTTATAGTATCGGGGAATTCTTTTGGGCCGTTATTGATGTTGGACATACTCTTGTGAGTGGCAATGCTCAATATCTAAAGTTCAATAGCTTAAGAGCTGTTGTTGCCATGGTAGAATAAGTGGTTTATTCTATTCTGTTGTGCCCTTTGGCGCCTGTTGTTAGCGTCCCTCCTACACCTGAGCAGAAAGCCAGAGTGGCAGCAGGCCGGCCTAGGAGGGAAAGGAGGTCGTGCCACAAGTTTACTGGGCCTCAGTGGGTCTCTTACATGTTACACCCAGAGGAACCCGTCACGAGCTGATACAAGTAGGTGTAGCAAGTGTGTTAGGGTATCTCAGCTAGGATCAGGAACTGAACGGCGGTGGCTCGTATCTCCATTCCTTCTTAGCTGCTTCTTTCTCCCCAAGTTGTAATGCCTAGCATGTACTCCATCCACCATTAATCCATGGATATCTAGAGGGTAGCTAACACGTGGTATCAGTCGCCATCTCACCCCTCTTCCCCACGCTGGAGACACGCAAGCATGCCGCCGATCGTCAACAACTTCTCACCACCATGGATCCGGCCCTCAAGTCCTACATTGACAGGCTCACGGAGACCTTAACAAAGGCCAACGAGGACACCCGAGCTGATATCAAAGACCTCTCATCGCGGATCGACTCCCAGTCGGCGTAGGTGGACGCGCTTACGGCATGGAAGCCGGACCTCAAGGCCCGTCTCTCCAAGCTCTAGGAGACGGTGGGCAAACACCAGAGTGAGCGGCTGCCCACGCCGAATGCGACCGATGGTGGATCAAAGGGGGAAGATCTCTCTGATCCGCCGCTCCATGGCATGGTCCACGGGCTGACGAAAATATGCCCTAGAGGCAATAATAAAGTTATTATTTATTCCTCATATCATGATAAATGTTTATTATTCATGCTAGAATTGTATTACCCGGAAACATAATACATTTCTGAATACATAAACAAACATAGTGTCACTAGTATGCCTCTACTTGACTAGCTCATGAATCAAATATGGTTAAGTTTCCTAACCACAGACATGAGTTGTCATTTGATTAACGGGATCACATCATTAGGAGAATGATGTGATTGACTTGACCCATTCCGTTAGCTTAGCACTTGACCGTTTACTATATTGCTATTGCTTTCTTCATGACTTATACATGTTCCTATGACTATGAGATTACGTAACTCCCGATTACCGGAGGAACACTTTGTGTGCTACCAAACGTCACAACGTAATTGGGTGATTATAAAGGTGCTATACAGGTGTCTCCGAAGGTACTTGTTGAGTTGACGTATTTCAAGATTAGGATTTGTCACTCCGGTTGTCGGAGAGGTATCTCTGGGCCCTCTCAGTAATGCACATCACTATAAGCCTTGCAAGCAATGTAGCTAATGAGTTAGTTACGGGATGATGCATTACATAACGAGTAAAGAGACTTGCCGGTAATGAGATTGAACTAGGTATTGAGATACCGACGATCGAATCTCGGGCAAGTAACATACCGATGACAAAGGGAACAACGTATGTTGTTATGCGGTTTGACCGATAAAGATCTTCGTAGAATATGTAGGAGCCAATATGAGCATCCAGCTTCCGCTATTGGTTATTGACCGGAGACGAGTCTCGGTCATGTCTACATAGACACTCGTAGTCTCTGAAGGATGAGAACCCACTATTTCTCGAACCCGTAGGGTCCGCACGCTTAAAGTTAGATGATGGTTATATTATGAGTTGATGTGTTTTGATGTACTGAAGGTAGTTCGGAGTCCCAGATGTGATCACGAACATGACGAGGAGTCTCGAAATGGTCGAGACATAAAGATCGATATATTGGACGACTATATTTGGGCACCGGAATGGTTCCGGGTGAGATTGGGACAATACCGGAGCTCCGGGAGGTTATCGGAACCCCCCGGGAGGTATATGGGCCTTAATGGGCTTTAGTGGAAATGAGGGGAAAGGAGCAAGGGAGGGGGCGCCCCCCCCACGCCCAATCCGAATTGGGAGGCGGGGCGACCCCCCTTTCCTTCCTCCCTCCTTCCTCTTCCTTCCCTCTCCCTCTTCAAATAGGAAAAAGGAGGAGTCCTACTCCCGGTGGGAGTAGGACTGCCCCCTTGGGTGCGCCTCCTCCCCTTGGCCGGCCCCCTCCTCCACTCCTTTATATACGGGGGAGGGGGCACCCCATAGACACAACAGTTGATCATTGATCTCTTAGCCGTGTGCGGTGCCCCCCTCCACCATAGTCCTCCTCGATAATATCGTAGCAGTGCTTACGCGATGCCCTGCGTCGGTAGAACATCATCATCGTCACCAGACCGTCGTGCTGACAGAACGCTCCCTCAAAGCTCAGCTGGATTGGAGTTCGAGGGACGTCATCGAGCTGAACGTGTGCAAGAACTCGGAGGTGCCGTGCTTTCGGTGCTTGATCGGTCGGACCGTGAAGACGTACAATTACATCAACTGCATTGTGCTAACGCTTCCGCTTTCGGTCTACGAGGGTACGTGGACACACTCTCCCCTCTCGTTGCTATGCATCACCATGATCTTGCGTGTGCGTAGGAATTTTTTTGAAATTACTACGTTTCCCAACAATGGCATCAGAGCCCGGTTTTATGCGTTGATGTTATATGCACGAGTAGAACACAAGTGAGTTGTGGGCCATACAAGTCATACTGCTTACCAGCATGTCATACTTTGCTTCAGCGGTATTGTTGGATGAAGAGGATCGGACCGACATTATGCATACACTTACGCGAGACTGGTTCTACCGACGTGCTTTGCACATAGGTGGCTGGCGGGTGTCAGTTTCTCCAACTTTAGTTGAACCGAGTGTGGCTAAGCCTGGCCCTTGAGAAGGTTAAAATAGCACTAACTTGATGAACTATCGTTATGGTTTTGATGCGTAGGTAAGAATGGTTTTTGCTAAGCCCGTAGCATCCACGTAAAACTTGCAACAACAAAGTAGAGGACGTCTAACTTGTTTTTGCAGGGCATGTTGTGATGTGATATAGTCAAGACGTGATGCTATATTTTATTGTATGAGATGATCATGTTTTGTAACCGAGTTATCGACAACTGGCAGGAGCCATATGGTTGTCGCTTTATTGTATGCAATGCAATCGCCCTGTAATTGCTTTACTTTATCACTAAGCGGTAGCGATAGTCGTAGAAGCAATAGTTGGCGAGACGACAACGATGCTACGATGGAGATCAAGGTGTCGCACTGGTGATGATGGTGATCATGACGGTGCTTCGGAGATGGAGACAACAAGCACAAGATGATGATGGCCAATATCATATCACTTATATTGATTGCATGTGATGTTTATCTTTTATGCATCTTATCTTTCTTTGATTTATGGTAGCATTATAAGATGATCTCTCACTAAATTTCAAGATAAAAGTGTTCTCCCTGAGTATGCATCGTTGCCAAAGTTCATTGTGCCCAGACACCACGTGAAGGTCGGGTGTTATAAGCTCTACGTCCATCTACAATGGGTGCAAGCCAGTTTTGCAAACGCAGAATACTCAGGTTAAACTTGACGAGCCTAGCATATGCAGATATGGCCTCGGAACACTGAGACCGAAAGGTCGAGCGTGAATCATATAGTAGATATGATCACATAGTGATGTTCACCATTGAAAACTACTCCATTTCACGTGATGATCGGTTATGGTTTAGTTGATTTGGGTCACGTGATCACTTAGATGATTAGAGGGATGTCTATCTAAGTGGGAGTTCTTAAGTAATATGATTAATTGAACTTAAATTTATCATGAACTTAGTACCTGATAGTATTTTGCTTGTCTATGTTTGTTGTAGATAGATGACCCGTGCTGTTGTTCCGTTGAATTTTAATGCGTTCCTTGAGAAAGCAATGTTGAAAGATGATGGTAGCAATTACACGGACTGGGTCCGTAACTTGAGGATTATCCTCATTGCTGCACAGAAGAATTACGTCCTGGAAGCACCGCTAGGTGCCAAACCTGCTGCAGGAGCAACAACAGATGTTATGAACCTCTGGCAGAGCAAAGCTGATGACTACTCGATAGTTCAGTGTGCCGTGCTTTATGGCTTAGAACCGGGACTTCAACGATGTTTTGAACGTCATGAAGCATATGAGATGTTCCAGGAGTTGAAGTTAATATTTCAAGCAAATGCCAGGATTGAGAGATATGAAGTCTCCAATAAGTTCTACAGCTGCAAGATGGAGGAGAATAGTTCTGACAGTGAGCATATACTCAGAATGTCTGGGTATAACAATCACTTGATTCAGCTGGGAGTTAATCTTCCGGATGATAGAGTCATTGACAGAATTCTTCAATCACTGCCACCAAGCTACAAGAGCTTCCTGATGAACTATAATGTGCAAGGGATGGATAAGACAATTATCGAGCTCTTCGCAATGCTAAAGGCTGCGGAGGTAGAAATCAAAAAGGAGCATCAAGTGTTGATGGCCAATAAGACCACCAGTTTCAAGAAAAAGGGCAAAGGGAAAAAGAAGGGAAACTTCAAGAAGAACAACAAACAAGTTGCTGCTCAAGAGAAGACACCCAAGTCCGGACCTAAGCCTGAGACTGAGTGCTTCTACTGCAAGCAGACTGGTCACTGCAAGCGGAACTGCCCCAAGTATTTGGCGGATAAGAAGGACGGCAAGGTGAACAAAGGTATATGTGATATACATGTTATTGATGTGTACCTTACCAGAGCTCGTAGTAGCACCTGGGTATTTGATACTGGTTTTGTTGCTATTATTTGCAACTCGAAACAGGGACTATAGAATAAGCGGACACTGGATAAGGACGAGGTGACGATGCGCGTGGGAAATGGTTCCAAAGCCGATGTGACCGCCGTTGGCACGCTACCTCTACATCTACCTTCGGGATTAGTTTTAGACCTAAATAATTAGTATTTGGTGCCAGCGTTGAGCATGAACATTATATCTGGATCTTGTTTGATGCGAGATGGTTATTCATTTAAATCTGAGAATAATGGTTGTTCTATTTATATGAGTAATATCTTTTATGGGCATGCACCCTTAAAGAGTGTTCTATTTTTGATGAGTCTCGATAGTAGTGATACACATATTCATAATGTTGAAGCCAAAAGATGCAGAGTTGATAATCATAGTGCAACTTATTTGTGGCACTGCCGTTTAGGTCATATTGGTGTAAAGCGCACGAAGAAACTCCATACTGATGGACTTTTGGAATCACTTGATTATGAATCACTTGGTACTTGCGAACCATGCCTCATGGGCAAGATGACTAAAACGCCATTCTTCGGAACTATGGAGCGAGCAACTGATTTGTTGGAAATCATACATACTGATGTATGTGGTCCAATGAATGTTGAGGCTCGCGGCGGGTATCGTTATTTTCTCAACTTCACAGATGATTTGAGCAGATATGGGTATATCTACTTAATGAAACATAAGTCTGAAACATTTGAAAAGTTCAAAGAATTTCAGAGTGAAGTTGAAAATCATCGTAACAAGAAAATAAAGTTTCTATGATGTGACCGTGGAGGAGAATATTTGAGTTACGAGTTTGGTCTACATTTGAAACAATGCGGAATAGTTTCACAACTCACGCCACCCAGAACACCACAGCGTAATGGTGTGTCCGAACGTCATAATCGTACTTTACTAGATATGGTGCAATCTATGATTTCTCTTACTGATTTACCGCTATCATTTTGGGGTTATGCTTTAGAGACGGCTACATTCACGTTAAATAGGGCACCATCAAAATCCGTTGAGACGACGCCTTATGAACTATGGTTTGGCAAGAAACCAAAGTTGTCGTTTCTTAAAGTTGGGGCTGCGATGCTTATGTGAAAAAGCTTCAACCTGATAAGATCGAACCCAAATTGAAGAAATGTGTCTTCATAGGATACCCAAAGGGAACTATTGGGTACACCTTCTGTCATAGATCGGAAGTCAAGATATTTGTTATAAAGAATGGATCCTTTCTAGAGAAGGAGTTTCTCTCGAAAGAAGTGAGTGGGAGGAAAGTAGAACTTGATGAGGTAATTGTACCTGCTCCCTTATTGAAAAATAGTTCATCACAGAAACCGGTTCCTGTGACGACTACACCAATTAGTGAGGAAGTTGATGATATTGATCATGAAACTTCAGATCAAGTTACTACCAAACCTCGTAAGTCAACCAGAGTAAGATCTGCACCAGAGTGGTATGGTAATCCTATTCTGGAGGTCATGTTACTTGACCATGGCGAACCAACGAACTATGAGGAAGCGATGATGAGCCCAGATTCTGCAAAATGGCTTGAGGCCATGAAATCTAAGATAGGATCCATGTATGAGGACAAAGTGTGGACTTTGGTTGACTTGCCCGATGATCGGCAAACCATCGAGAATAAATGGATCTTCAAGAAGAAGACTAACGCTGATGGTAATGTTACTATCTACAAAGCTCGACTTGTTGCGAAAGGTTTTCGACAAGTTTAAGGGGTTGACTACGATGAGACTTTCTCACTCGTAGCGATTCTTAAGTCTATCTGAATCATGTTAGCAATTGCTGCATTTTATGATTATGAAATTTGGCAAATGGATGTCAAAACTGCATTCCTGAATGGATTTATGGAAGAAGAGTTTTATATGATGCAACCAGAAGGTTTTGTCGATCCAAAGGATGCTAACAAAGTGTGCAAGCTCCAGCGATCCATTTTTTTGATATATGACGTGTTGTTCATCTCCACAGCAGCGATCCATTTATGGACTAGTGCAAGCCTCTCGGAGTTGGAATAAACTCTTTGATAGTGTGATCAAAGCATATTGTTTTATACAGACTTTTGGAAAGTGAGTGGGAGCTCTGTAGCATTTCTAATATTATATGTAGAGGACATATTATTGATTGGAAATGATATAGAATTTCTAGATAGCATAAAAGGATACTTGAATAAAAGTTTTTCAATGAAAGACCTCGGTGAAGCTGCTTACATATTGGGCATCAAGATCTATAGAGATAGATCAAGACGCTTAATTTGACTTTCACAAAGTACATACCTTGATAATGTTTTGAAAAAGTTCAAAATGGATCAAGCAAAGAAATGGTTCTTCCCTATAATACAAGGTGTGAAATTGAGTCAGACTCAATGCCCGACCACTATAGAAGATAGAGAGAAAATGAAATATGTTCCCTATGCTTCAGGCATAGGCTCTATCATGTATGCAATGCTGTGTACCAGACCTTATGTGTGCCTTGCTATTAGTTTACCAAGGAGGTACCAAAGTAATCCTGGAGTGGATCACTGGACAGCAGTCAAGAACATCCTGAAATACCTGAAAAGGACCAAGGATATGTTTCTCGTTTATGGAGGTGACAAAGAGCTAGTCGTAAATGGTTACGTTGATGCAAGCTTTGACACTGATTCGGATGATTCTAAATCGCAAACCGGATACGTGTTTATAGTGAACGGTGGAGCTGTCAGTTGGTGCAGTTCTAAACAAAACGTCGTGGCGGGATCTACATGTGAAGCTGAGTACATAGCTGCTTCAGAAGCATCAAATGAAGGAGTCTGAATGAAGGAGTTCATATCCGATCTAGGTGTCATACCTAGTGCATCGGGTCCAATGAAAATCTTTTGTGATATTACTGGTGCAATTGCCTTGGCAAAGGAATCCAGATTTCACAAGAGAACCAAGCACATCAAGAGACGCTTCAATTCCATCCAGGACCAAGTCCAGGTAGGAGGCATAGAGTTTTGCAAGATACATACGGATCCACGAGCAAAACATGATCAACACCAAGGCTCCATGGGTGTTAGAATGATTACTGTGTAATCTAAATTATTGACTGAAGGAAATATGCCCTAGAGGCAATAATAAAGTTATTATTTATTTCCTCATATCATGATAAATGTTTATTATTCATGCTAGAATTGTATTACCCGGAAACATAATACATGCGTGAATACATTGACAAACATAGTGTCACTAGTATGCCTCTACTTGACTAGCTCGTGAATCAAAGATGGTTAAGTTTCCTAACCATAGAAATGAGTTGTAATTTGATTAACGGGATCACATCATTAGGAGAATGATGTGATTGACTTGACCCATTCCGTTAGCCTAGCACTTGATCGTTTAGTATATTGCTATTGCTTTCTTCATGACTTATACATGTTCCTATGACTATGATATTATGTAACTCCCGATTACCTGAGGAACACTTTGTGTGCTATCAAACGTCACAAAGTAACTGGGTGATTATAAAGGTGCTCTACAGGTGTCTCCGAAGGTACTTGTTGAGTTGACGTATTTCAAGATTAGGATTTGTCACTCCGATTGTCGGAGAGGTATCTCTGGGCCCTCTCGGTAATGCACATCAATATAAGCCTTGCAAGCAATGTAGCTAATGAGTTAGTTATGGGATGAAGCATTACGTAACGAGTAAAGAGACTTGCCGGTAACGAGACTGAACTAGGTATTGAGATACCTACGATCAAATTTTGGGCAAGTAACATACCGAAGACAAAGGGAACAACGTATGTTGTTGTGCAGTTTGCCGATAAAGATCTTCGTAGAATATGTAGGAGCGAATATGAGGATCCAGGTTCCACTATTGGTTATTGCTCGGAGACGAGTCTCGGTCATGTCTACATAGTTCTCGAACCCGTAGGGTCCGCACGCTTAAAGTTAGATGACGGTTATATTATGAGTTTATGTGTTTTGATGTACCGAAGGTAGTTCGGAGTCCCGGATGTGATCACGGACATGATGAGGAGTGTCGAAATGGTCGAGACATAAAGATTGATATATTGATAAGCACCAGCTACTTATTCGCCAATTTTACGCCCTTCGCCCAACGAGCTCTGTCTCTGATTATATTGAGCAATTTGAGAATCTTATGAATCATATCGTCTCTTATTCTGATGTTGTGCACCCACTGTATTTCTTGATGAGGTTCATTGAGGGCCTACGCATGGACATCCGTGTCGTGGTGATGGTGCAACGGCCCAAGGACTTGGACACAACTTGTGCTCTCGTGATTTTGCAAGAAGAACTTGCAAATGGACAGAAGGGGACCTGGTACAGCAACCATGAAGGGGCACCTCCTCAGGGTCGTGTTCGCTCAACAGGTCCTCTTCCATTGCCACCCCCTCCACCACTGGCACCGGCTATCTCACCAACAGCGGATGATCGTCGTGGCACGGAGTCAGTCCGCGCGGGGAGCGATCAATCCAAAATCACAGCCCTGCGTAACTTTCCTAGAGCCAAAGGATTGTGTTTCAAGTGTGTAGAACGGTGGGGTCATGATCATGTCTGCCCACCAACAGTTAAACTCCATGTGATTGAGGAAATGCTCAGTCTGTTCAGCATAGATGCTCAGGAAGAGGGACATCAGTTACTGAACAACACCGGGAACAACACGATGCAGCGGAGAAAGTGTGGCAGCTGTCTATCAATGCCGTATCGGGTACTGAGGCACCCAGTTGTTTGGAGTTGCACGGTTGGCTCCAGGGGCGAGAAGTGCTCATGCTGGTGGACTCCGGTAGCTCAGCTTCGTTCGTTTTGCAACACTTGTTACCTCATTTGCAAGGGGTCTAGTCTATGCCCAAGTCTATCAAGGTTGTTGTAGCCAACAAATCAGAATTATGGTGCACCCAGGAGGTGCTAGGCTGCTCTTGGTTTGCCTAGGGACATGTGTTCTCAACCAATTTCAGATTGCTTCCGTTGGGCTCTTATGATGTTATACCGAGTATGGATAGGCTGGAATACCACAGCCCCATGCTCATTGATTGGCCGAAGTGGTGTATGCAAATTGAGCACGACAAATTCACGATGGTACTACAGGGGGTTACTTCGCACACATACAAGTGTGAGATTCTGAATGCGGTGCAGTTAGCAAGTATGGAAAAACAAGAAGCAGTCGCCTATGCGGTCCACCTGTGTTATGCCCAGGATTCAGAGAACATCACTGACATATCTTGCACAGAGCTGCCACCAGAAATTGCCAAGGTACTGCTGGAATATGGAGCTGTGTTCATGGAACCTATTGGACTGCCACCTAAGCGTGACTGCGACCACCAAATACCGCTGATGCAGGGTGCTCAACGTGTTAACATCCAGCCATATCGTCTTAAACCTCACTACAAGAAATATGTCAACTTGTGACCATCACTATTGGTCACTGAAAGGTCATTGTTTTTCATTTGCAACATTTTTGTGACCAAAAACAGAAGGTCAAAAGCTGTCGGTTGTAAACTGAAATTAACGACCTTCTTCGGGATAAGGTCTTAGACGTTTATGACCAAAACTAAAGGTCGTGGAACCCATGACCTTTTGTTTTGGTCACTGGCTGTCTGCCCAGGCCACATCGGATCCGACATGGCAATCTAACGTGGCAAATTTGCGACCAATTGAAAAGGTCGTTGATAAGATTCAACCCGGTCCAATTCGCTGGTCTACATGGGCCTAGCCCAATAATTTAGCCTTTTTATTTTTTCCTATTAATTTTAGCATGGGCCATACCCCAGAATTCGGCCTTTTTGTTATGTTCTTCCATACTATGGGGCCTTGGCCTTTTTTGCAATATATTTCTTTTTTATTTTCTAAGGTTTTATTGTTCCGCTTTTTAAACAATCCAATGCTTGTTGGGTTGTGGACTTCTCCAGCCCAATTATTTGTCCAATATTAGATCTCATATTTTGAAAGAAATGTCTGGAGAATTTTTTTTCATATTCAAATCAGGAAAACTCCTTGTCGAATTCAAATCATCCATCATATCACATCACATAGCACATCTCCCAGGTTTACATAACACAACAAAATCATCTCAGAAATACATTTACACAGGAATATAGCAGGAACAAAGGGAATATATGCTACTATCCTAACATGTACTTATATGCATGTGTGCTTGCTTGACCGGCGCATGCACCACTGTAGCAGACAAGCAAGTAGGCATCGTTGACGTCTACTCACAACTTTCCTCGCACGAGAGAAAGAGTCAAAACAAAAAATATTAGACCATAATATGACACCAGACCACAGATTAGTAACTTTAAATCAGAAAGTATATCCACATGACCGTAAAATAGTCCCAGACCATCACAAAGAAGCCAAATACTATTAACTGATGATTAGTAGACACAGACATGATTCAGCCACATAATGGCTACCACAAGCAAAAGTGACAACTGTGTAAGCAAGCTGCTAATTTACACAAGGTGATTGAAATCCCGCTGTTTAGTAAGTATACATGGTAGGCTACCGCTGCTAGTGTTCTAAACCAATCAATACAGGAAACACGTAATTTGCCGTCTGTTGATTACAGACGACAAAGATGTAAATCCAGACGGTAAAGAATTTGCCGTCAGGAAGTAGACGGCAAAGTCAGACGACAAAGATAAATCAGCAAATAATACTTTGTCATCTGCTATTTTTTTAGGATGACGGCAAAGACTTTGCCGTCAGTCTATATTGTTTGCCGTCAGCAGGTAAACCAGACGGCAAAAAAATGGCAACAGACGGAACGGACGGCGTTAAGTGTTTTGCCGTCAGCCAGACTCCTTCTTTGCCGTAAGCCAGATACATCCCAGACGGCAAAGTATTTTATATTAAAATAAACAGGACTAACAGTCAAATTGCAGTGGCCAGAGATGTTTGAAAGCGTTGGCATAATCATCACTTGCGTTTTTTATAGTCTGATAATAGTTCACGTGTGCCATGTTCTAGTAGCCTGACAATCTTCTCTGAATAAAAAACAAAATCCTTTGCCATTCGGAGCACAAAATCCTTGCCGTTCACAGCACGAATGGAACAAAAGAATCGCATACTCAAATGACCACATACTAGATCATACAGATAGGAAATATGACAATCATCTATGGAGAATTTGTCTTAAAAACTATGGAGCACTACTAGAACCGGATTGACCCCATGGCCGACACGGCTAGCGGTGGCCGGTGCAGCACGGCGCGTGAGGCGGTGGGGGCTGGGGTCGGGGCCGGCGGGGGCGATGTCGTCGGGGCCGGGGCCAGCTAGGGTCATGCGGTCGGGGTCGGGGCAGGGACCGGCGGCGGCGATGGGGTCGGGGCCGGCGAGGCGCGCGAGGAGACGGGGACCGGCGAGGTGCACGAGGAGACGGGGCCGGCGAGGTGCGGCTGGCCTAGTCTCCAAGGGGACGGGGATGGGACCGAGGCCGGGGAGGTGTGGTTGGCCTGGTCGCCGGCTTCCTCCAGCGAGCTCTGACCGAGCAGCAAGCCAGCCAGCCAGGGCGCGGGCGCGGAGGAGAGGAGCTTGGGAACGGGGCGCCATGGGTGGATCCGATGACGTGGTGGCTGGCGAGGTCGGGGCAAGGGCACCGGCGAGATGTTGATCGGATCGGGAGTAAGGAGAGATAAGAGAGAGAGAGAGATAGCGGGGGTGAGAGACAGTGGGGATCGTGAGAAGAGAGAGAGGATCGTGGGGATAAGGGAGGGGTGGGCTGCGAGTGGTCGGGGTGGGCCCAGCAACGGGCAGAGAGAGAGATAGCGGGGTGGGTTGTGCATCGCCATGGATCTGCTGCCACGTCATCGATTCGTGGGATCGATTCGTGTGCTGTGTTTTCTCTTTGCCGTCTGTGTTTTTTATTCCAGACGACAAGGATCATACTTTGCCGTCTGCAATAAAACATACAGACGGCAAAAATCTTCTCCATCTGCATTTTATATTACAGACGGCAAAGAGCATACTTTGCCGTCTGTAATAAAAAACACAGACGACAAAGATCTTTGTCGTCTGTTTTTTCGTTGCAGACGGCAAAGTGAGCTTTTTGCCGTCTATGTTTGTTTTTTGTTTACGGCAAAGTATATTTTGCCGTTAGTTTTTCTTTGCCGTCTGTTGATGATGGCAAACCGTTTCTTTGCCGTCTGCCCGACGAAAAGCTGACGGCAAAGACGCCCCTGACGGAAAATTACCTATTTCCCGTAGTGAATAAAGCATGATATAGGAGCAGAAAATAGGGAGCTGATGACCCACAAGTATAGAGGATCTATCGTAGTCCTTTCGATAAGTAAGAGTGTCAAACCCAACAAGGAGCGGAAGGAAATGACAAGCGGTTTTCAGTAAGGTATTCTCTGCAAGCATTGCAATTGTAGGTAACATATAGTTTTGTGATAAGATAACTTGTAACGGGTAACAAGCAATGAAAGTAAATAAGGTGTAGCAAGGAGGCCCAATCTCTTTTGTTGCAAAGGACAAGATTGGACAATTTCTTATAATGAGAAAAGCGCTCCCGAGGACACATGGGAATTATCGTCAAGCTAGTTTTCATCATGCTCATATGATTCGCGTTCGGTACTTTGATAATTTGATATGTGGGTGGACCGGTGCTTGGGTACTGCCCTTTCTTGGACAAGCATCCCACTTATGATTAAACCCTATTGCAAGCATCCACGACTACAAAAGAAGTATTAAGGTAAACCTAACCATAGCATGAAACTAGTGGATCCAAATCAGCCCCTTACGAAGCAACGCATAAACTAGGGTTTAAGCTTCTGTCACTCTAGCAACCCATCATCTAGTTATTACTTCCCAATGCCTTCCTCTAGGCCCAAATAATGGTGAAGTGTCATGTAGTTGACGTTCACATAACACCACTAGAGGAGAGACAACATACATCTCATCAAAATATTGAACGAATACCAAATTCACATGACTACTAAGAGCAAGACTTCACCCATGTCCTCAGGAAAAAACGTAACTACTCACAAAGCATATTCATGTTCATGATCAGAGGAGTATTAATATGCATTATGGATCTAAACATATGATCTTCCACCAAGTAAACCAATTAGCATCAACTACAAGGAGTAATCAACACTACTAGCAACTCACAGGTACCAATTTATGGTTTTGATACAAGATTGGATACAAGAGATGAACTAGGGTTTTGAGAGGAGATAGTGCTGGTGAAGATGTTGATGGAGATTGACCCCCTCCCGATGAGAGGATCGCTAGTGATGACGATGGTGATGATTTCCCTCTCCCGAAGGGAAGTTTCCCCGGCAGAACAGCTCCGCCGGAGCCCTAGATTGGTTCCGCCAAGGTTCCGCCTCGTGGCGGCGGAGTTTCGTCCCGTAAGCTTGCTAATGATTTTTTTCAGGGTAAGAGACTTCATATAGCAGAAGATGGGCACCGGAGGGCCAACAGGGGGCCCACG
The DNA here is from genome assembly GCF_002162155.2 of Triticum dicoccoides. Classification (NCBI taxonomy): domain Eukaryota; kingdom Viridiplantae; phylum Streptophyta; class Magnoliopsida; order Poales; family Poaceae; genus Triticum; species Triticum dicoccoides. The sequence continues at coordinate 843,067,791 of NC_041385.1, read as the reverse complement.
AGACAGGGGGGCATGCCTAGTAGGGGGGGCGCCCCCCACCCTCTTGGCCAGGGTGTGGGCTCCCTCTGGTACTTTCTTTGCTCAATAATTCTTATTAATTCCAAAAATGACTTTCGTGGAGTTTCAGGACTTTTGGAGCTGTGCGGAATAGGTTTCCAATATTTCCTCCTTTTTCAGCTAGAATCCTAGCTGCCGGCATTCTCCCTCTTCATGATAAACCTTGTAAAATAAGAGAGAATAGCCATAAGTATTGTGACATAACATGTGATAAAAGCATGATGCAAAATGGACGTATCAGGAGCTAGGGCTAGAAGATGGAGCCGACTCACCGAAGAGCTTGTGGTCGCCGCTGTACACAGCCGGCGTCACGCCGGTCGCCTCAAGAAGCACCACCGCGCCTGAGACGGTGCTAGATGTGAGCAAGAGTAGAGCACCTGATGCATCCATTTCAAAATAGAACAAGAACAAAAAATTAGGAAGGGTTTCAGAAAAGGACAGTTATTTAGAATGACACCAAAAATTCAGCTAGTACCATGCTTTTCGTTCTCTAGCTAGTTAAAATGAGATACTCATTGCACAAGTGCAAGTCATGCAAAATACTTCACTGCAACACATTATGCCTAAACTTCACATCAGATATAATTGATAAAAACAGTGCTCCTACTGCCATTGGAAAACCGGCACGAAATTGAGCGGTAACCAAGATATAATTGATAAAAATTAGTTTGCTGCTACTGCCATTCGAAATCTAACTGACCAACTAGTTCGAACAGTAGGCAAACTGAGACAGAAACAATTAAACCGGAACCGAAATTGAGCTGTAATAGAGAGAGGAAGGGAGATGTGCAACTTGCAGCATCACTCATGGACTTCCACTCCTCACCACCGGCCTTGGCAATCTGCATTCTACCAACCCAAACCAGATAAGGACACAGAATTCACAAGGAAACTCATCACAGCAACAATTCAAACGAATAGCACGAGACAGAGGCGGACCAGGCAAAACGGGACGAATGCGCTTACCATGGAGACCTGCTTTACGTCAGGGTGCTTCTCCTTGTACTCCTTCCTGAAGTTGTTCCTATGAAGATGAAACACATACCAAATCCTCGGTCAGGACGCGACTCCACACCACAGAAGCAACATGAATAGAACCAGGAACCAAGACTTGGACTCACATGAAGATGAAGAAGGCACTCGGGGGCGCTTGGGCTTGTTGGGGTCCTTCTCGGCCTTTCTCTTCTTCACCACGAGCCTGCGCCACCATAACAGAAACAACAACAACAAACAAAACTGAGTCAGGACCCGACACAAAACAACAGCAGCCACCACGGGAAACGAAAACGAGATGGGGAGATGAGGGAGTGAGGGGTCGGGGCACTGACCTGGAGTCGCCGGCACGGGAGCCCACCTTTGTTACTATGTTAAAGAAAGTTGATTTGCCAACATTGGGTAACCCGACCTGCATGAAACGTCAATATAAAATTCATATCTCCTATTATTCCTCAATAGTAAACGTCAATAGTAAACTACTATGTTAAAGAAAATAAGATGATGGTTCTGGAAATAGTAAACTTGCAAGACAATAAGACCATAAACACACTATTGCATTCACAGTTATTAGTAAAGCAACGATCAAAACTAGTGATAATGCAGAGGTAACTTTTGCATATGTCTAAGAGGACATGACACAATATCTACTCGTCAAAGAGGATATAACACAATATCTACCAGCTACAAATCCCAAGCAATATCTACTAGCACAGTTAACCAAAACAATTACAAACAGCAAAGGAAAAACATGAGGAGTTGAGGAACAGGATGGACTAGAATTCCTAACTGAATATTCACAAATCCAACACCAGCATGAAGCTAATTGAGCACTTGTACTGGAACAATGCACTTGCACATGGCAAAAGCTGATGATGCGAGAGCTTACGGCAAGATGTAGCTCCTGGCGAGCAGGAAGTAGATTGTCCAGAACTGCCTGTCGATCTTGGCTGGCAGCTGTTCACTCTACTGGTGACCATCAAACAACAAATCGCAGTAGCTCATCGCGGATCTGGACAAATGACAACCAAATATTTGGATCATATACAGGGTTAAAACTTGGGAAGTCCTACTAGCAACTTAAACAATCAACCTAGAAGAGCTTTCGGACATACATGTTATAGAGATGGGGGTGAACAGGGGCGGAGAGGGAGCAGGGGAACGACCTTCTGAGGCGCGTCGTCGTGGTCGGGGTGGACGATGCCGTCCTCGTCCAGGTCGAGGTCGGACTCGACGACGTCCTCGTCGAGCTTGTCGGGCTCGGGGGTGGGGTCGCACATGTCCTGGTCATCCATGGAGGTCACCCGCCGGTTCAAATCGAACACAAAAAGGGGGTCAAACAACCAAGGAAGGAAGGAGAGGATCGGGGCCATGGAGAGAA
>NC_041385.1:843041285-843064988 GCF_002162155.2 Triticum dicoccoides | reverse complement strand
TGGCGGAGAACGTGCACCCATGCATCGAGGGTGGAGAGGAAGAAGTCGAACTGGGAGAGGTCGAGGTCCGGGGGTCGAAGGCGATACCGGTGACGTTGAGCTCCAACACGCTCTGGTTGGAGAAGCCGAACTCGTCGAGCGGGATGATAGTGCGCGGGTCAGTCCGGATCGCCATCCACCAAATCTCGGCCGCCGTCAGGGGCGTGAGCGCGAGCGCGAGCAGGGCGAGGGCGAGGGCGACAGGAGCGCCGTGGCGTGCGGCGGCGCGGCGGCGGCCATCGGGGTGGTTGGTGCGATCTTGGTGGAGGGGATGGGGAGGGGGCGGAGACAGTGAGATTTCAGATTTGGTGGGCATGCGGTCGCATGATTTGTCGGTAAAGGCAGGCGACGGGCTGAGGGCTCCTCGACGTCGATGGGCCGGCCAAGGTGTGGGGGCGGCGGCGGCTAGGGTTTCGGCGAGCGGGTGCGGGTGCGGGATTGGAACGGTGGTGAGTGTGTGTGTGGGGATTGGAACAGTGGTGAGTTGGTGCGTGGGGTCTGCGGGTACGGTGGGGAGTGGGGGCATGGGTGAGAGGGTGAGGGGTGAGGGCTGCCATTGGATTCGGGAGCTTCCGACGGTGTCAGATGCATGATCCGCGTGATATGCTTTTGGCCAATCAAAATGCAGCAAGCAATTTGAAAACTTTATGACCATCTAAATTGGTCGTAATCGATTAGATTAAAGATAAGTTTTTTCACGAAAACTTCATTTTTCATTTTTTGAGTGCTCAAAATGAGTTTTTTTGTAAAGGATCAACCAAATATTTGTTCAAATGATACCATATTTTGCACAAGTTTGCATTTTGGATTGGCAAACAATATTCAGTAAGAGAGTTTTTATTTTCGTTGCACGAAAAATTAATTTTACATTTTTCGAGTGCCCAAAATGAGTTTTTTTTGTGAAGGACCTACCATATATTTGTTGCAAAACTGGACCTGATCAATTTTATAAAATATTAGGAAAAATTTACTGCACAATTGACCAAATGGTTGGGTGTCAAAAGTTTTGAACCACCTCTGGTGAAAAAGACAAATTCCCGTCGATTCAGTAGGAAGCAGGTCAAATTTGAACTGTAGCTGCATCATAGTCTGCTCTTTATTTTTTTCCAAAAAAATTATTTCTAGGTACATAAGTATCTATTTAATTAGAGAAACATCAAAAGTTTTCCAAGATTCAACCACTAGCTAGGAACAGTCAAGCCCTCCATTTTGACCACATTTTGAAACGGGCATAAAAAATTCAAAAAAATTGAAAAAATGAAAAACCTTCGCATTGTGTCATTATATGAGACCAAGTTTCCAGGAAAAATAATAAACTGTAATATGGCAATTATTTTGAAAAAAGTGTTCTTAGAAATGAGTTATCATGCATGAAGATTCATGGCTTTCAAGCCAAATGATCAATCTTATGGCCACATTCATGGCATAGTCTGTTCAAATGATCTCATATTATGCACAAGGGTGCATCTTGGAATTCCAAATAATGTTTCCTAAGGGAGTTTTCATTTTCTTTTCACGGAAAATACATTTTCCATTTTCCAAGTGCCCGAAATGAGTTTTTTTTGTGAAGGACCTACCATATATTTGTTTCAAAATTGGACCTAATCAATTTTCTAAAATACTAGGACATTTTTAATGCACAATTGACAAAATGATTGGGTGTCAAAAGTTTTGATCCACCTCTGGTGAAAAAGAAAAATTCCCGCCGATTCAGTAGGAAGCGGGTCAAATTTGAACTACAGCTGCCTCATAGTTTGTTCTTTATTTTTTCCAAAAATCATTTATAGGTACATAAGTATCTATTTAATCAGAGAAATATCAAAAGTTTTTCAAGATTCAACCACTAGCTAGGAACGGTCAAGCCCGCCGTTTTGATCGCATTTTGAATCATGCATAAAAAAATAAAAAATATCAAAAAATTGGAAAACCTTCGCATTGTGTCATTATATGTGACCAAGTTTCCAGGAAAAATAATAAACTTGTAATACGCAATTATTTAAAAAAAGTGTTCCCAAAAATGAGCTATCATGCGTGAAGATTCATGGCTTTCAAGCCAAATGATCAATCTTATGGCCACATTCATGGCATAGTTTATTCAAATGATCTCATATTGTGCACAAGGGTGCACATTGGAATTTCAAACAATTTTGCCTAAGGGAGTTTTCATTTATTTCCACGGAAAATACATTTTCCATTTTCCAAGTCCCGAAATGAGTTTTTTTGTGAAGGACCTACCATATATTTGTTGCAAAATTGGACCTAATCAATTTTAGAAAATACTAGGCCATATTTAATGCACAATTGACAAAATGGCTGGGTGTCAAAAGTTTTTATCCACCTTTGGTGAAAAAGACAAATTCCCACCGATTCAGTAGGAAGCGGGTCAAATTTGGAATGCAGCTGCCTCATAGTTTGCTCTTTATTTTTTCCAAAAATCATTTCTAGGTACATAAGTATCTATTTAATCAGAAATACATGGTTTGGTGGCGAGACATCGAGGTTTGGACGGTGGTCGAGGGCCCCAACTCTAGAGCGCGTAAGCTCGCATGCACCGCGTGGTCACCATCTGACCGTGGAGTTTTGGGCGGCCTAGGCATGTCTAGTGGGTTAGGCACTCCCCAGGTAGGTGCTAGGAAGAAAATTACAACATAACATTCTCATGAGGAGACCGAACTATGCTCAAAGATGAATTAGCAGCCAAGTGTTTGATTAGCGGTACGGGAAATGCACATGGCCAATGGGCGTGAGTTTTGGCTCACTACACCACGGTGAAACTGTAGGGGCGATCAACTGCCGGGAAAAGAAAACATTTTAGGTCAATTAAATGCCGGTAAAACTTTAAGTGCCGGGCAAATATTTATAGGTCAAAATATCTGCCGGGAATAATTTAGGAAGGAAGACAATGTATCTGCCGGCAACTTCAAGGTCAGCTGAACAGCCCTGGAATCAAAACAAGGGCGAATACAATGCCCGTAACCAGATTGGCGCGAGGTCAAAAAATATTTGAGGGAAAAGCGCGCGGAGTCACGCGGGCCACGCGGGACAAACAAAATAGCAGAAGTTACGCGAAGCAGCCTCCACGTGCCAAGAGACCCCACACTCGGCCACTCCCCACGACTTCTTCCATCTGTAGACGACCCTGCAGCCGCCGCACTCATCGCCGTGAACACCGGCGCTTCCCCATCCCCACATCCACACAGCCCCGCCCAGGGCTGCTGCTCCATTCCCCACCACCACGCCACCGCACCCGCTTCCTCCATCGTCGCCGATTGAGACAGAGAGAGGGAGGACAGGGTCGTGGGGCGCCGCCACATGCCTGGATCTGGGTGCTACAGTGCGCATCCTTGCCTGATCTGGACGCCTCCGCGCGCGTCCGTGCCCGATCTGGACGGCTCCGCGCGCGTACGTGTCGCATCTGGATCCCACGATTGAGGATTAGTGGAGGAGCACGGGAAACGGCTTGGTTGTGGAGCAGGGGAAGGGAGCATGGGGCGGCGCCGTTGTGGCTGGAGCAGGGCTTCACTTCGAGGGTGGCGGACACGGCTGCATCGCGTAGGTGGTGGAGAAGGACGACCGTGCGCCCCGGTGTCCTTTGTGTGGTGGCAGTCATGCATCGTGCCACGTTGAGACTGGATGGAGCACGGGCGACCGTTGTGGCTGGGAGGTGAGCTCTCATCCTCGATCTGGAGAAGAATTATAGTGACTCATGACGAAACATAGCAGCGTAGGAGGCAGCAATGGAGCAAATGACGCAGAGGTGAGGAAGGGCAGCCAGGACCCACTCCCCCCTGTCTCTGAATCCTCTAATCCTTTCCTCAATTCTTGACATATTGGGTAGTTAATTTTGAATGGTTGGCTCCTGAACCCGTTATTGCATTATGTGCATCGAGCAACATTGAATTTATCTCTTTCCTTGCAAATTCGGAATTGGATCATTTGTTCAACAATATACTTCCGATTTTTCCATAATTATGGCTCAAAATGTCATGCAGTCTAATTTGGATACCTATTTTGTTTTCTTGAAGCTTACAGATGTAGGCGCTATCTATGTTCAGTAGGTGCTAAATCTTCACATTTAAAGATTCTGGATAGATCGTCTTATCTGTTTTTGCTATTTTACAACATATAAACATGTACGGATATGGAAATTGCAGCGCCGTGCAGCTACAGTCCTGCAGCAGGTTGGCGGGCGAATGGTCATAGCGGGAAGACAACGGGCATGTCGACTGCTACGAGTATTCCATTCTCGTAGACAACTATATTTGCATGATGAGCAAGAGGTGTGTTGTTTTCCTGGAGAAAATTTTGAGAAAATCATCAATTTGTTTAGCTTTATTTAAATCTGTTTTTTGATCTGAGATTTTGTACTGCACTCTTCTGGGAGGAATATGTAGCAAACGGTTCGAAATTAGATACTTCTTTACATTTTAAGGAATAATCCATCTTACCCCTTCGAAAAAGTAGAAGGAATAATCCATTTTAATATGTTCCTTTATATATGCAGAGAACTTCTTAGTACTAATTCATATCTCAATATGTTAGGATGATACTAAATAATGGTGCTCTTTCTAATTATCAGGCAGACTGTACCATTGTCTATTTATGTGTGTGCATATTTTTGGTAGTCTATTGAACAATTCTCCTTGAAAAGTTGAAATAATTGACAGATCCACAGAAATGAAAGTTGCAGCGATGTCGTTCGTACTCCATATATTACTTAGAGAGGACACTAGCAGTGGAATGGCCATCACTTATTGTAGTAGTTTTCGGAAAAAATAACCTCCTTTTATGCAGTGACTTTAATTTGGCCATGGAGAATTTGAGAAGTAATTTTCAGGAGAAGAGCATCTTTTATCTTGCATAAAGATTGCATCCTTATCTTTCCTGTTCCTCTTGAACGTGATTATGCAACAATTTAAAACTATAATTAAATGTTCTTGCAGAATATAAAGTAAAAGTAGTATTGTCATGTACTTTTGTTCAACCTTCAGTGTAATATTTGTTAATACAGTCTGTTTTTCACTAATGGGAACTAAGACTTTCATGTACTGTGTATGAAAGCTGCATTTGTACTGACTGATTATAATGTGCTTTGCTTCTCATCACGCGACTGATAATTCTCTGAAATACTCACTCTATTTTAATCAAGGCGTTGGAGGTGTTATCACTGTAGGAGGTAAGGTTTGCAGCCAAAATGTATCACTTATCGCGTCCAGACAATCGAGAAATATAGCACAATAAATTTCTTTTTCTCTTCCATTAACCTGCAGCAGAGGATTTGGCTAATACTTTGCATCTTATCTTATAGTTTTCATGACTAGTTGTTCTAATATAGAATAGCCTCTCTGTCTGTAACATGTACGTACTTGTTTGAGTTGCCATTCGTAGGGTCTGCTATCGGTGATATAATAAAATGACCTATTTGCTTGTAGTTTCATGCAAGGTTTTGTAAAGTTCTTTTGATAATTTTACTTGGTAAATGGAAACGTTCATTTATTTTATTTTTCAATCACTGAACAAAAACTTGACCACAGGTACATGGCCAGCTAGGGACTTTAGATAGTGCTCACATGCACTTCTAGTCCTTTACTGTTTGGACTCTACGATATTACTCAACTTTCCTAAGCATGTCTAACGGACCTAGATTTATTGTTTAACTAACCTGGAAAGTGAAACACAAACTAAAAGGACTCTGAATAAGCATAGCCCATAGCTCAACTCTAATTTTTGTTGTGCCAATCATGAGATATCTGCATATAGTTCTCAGGCAGTCTTACTTCCCTTAGCTTTTGGTCATTCCCGAATTTCCTTACGACCTTCCTTTCAATTTCTGAAATTGTGTGCACTTTTTTTTTCTGCATGAATCCTCTACAGTACATGTACATGTCAATTGACTTAATTTCCTCTTCAGGTTGGCAACGTTGCTACAAGGCTGGACAAGTCACCTAGTGAAATCATTTGCTTCACCTGTTCCGAAGACCATACAAGTTTTTTTTGACTTTATATTGTATTGACCTGAAAGGCTACAAAGTACATCTGATAAATTAGGATGAACTTTTCATATGTAGCTAGTATGTTGCACATATCTTACTTGTGGAAATGATTTATTACTAGGTTCGTAATATACAAATGTGAAGCACATATGTTGAATGTTCTATTTTTGGGTATGGATGGATTGCAATGCTGAGTTGAGATATATTGGTTTATGTCTGTTTTAATGCAGAAAATGCCCCTATTTAGCCAATTATTTGTTGTTTTGGGAATGACGTTCAAGGGCAGATTGACTGCCGAGAAATCCTGTATATGCCCTGCATCATCAGTCTGCCGGCAAAAAACTATGTGCCGGGAATATTTCTAACTGCCGGCAATGGTTCCACCAGGTAGGTCAGATCATCTGCCGGGGATTCTTGTAACTGCCGGGAATTGTTTTTCCCGATAGGACTTTCAAGGGCTGTTCGTAAGTGCCGGCGAAAATCTTTCCCGGCAGCTATTCTGACTCCACTGGCTCTTTTTCCCGGCAGTTATGGTGCCCTCTTAAGTTTAGCCATGGTGTAGTGGCTGAGGATGATCATCTACTAAGAAGAATGTCTTGACAAATTTTAAGCCTAAAAGGAGGATCCTAGGTGGTACTTCCTTCACAATGCTTCTAGGTGGACAAAAATTTGGAAATTCGCGGAGGACGATTTACTGGGCAATAGAGCTTAATTTTGTCTTGAGGCAATGATTTGGATAGGAAATAGTGCCCAAAAATTTTGAGGGCAATCAAGAATATATAAATAACACTTCCTTCACAAAGTGTTTTTTGAACAGAATAGGAAAATGAATATTGTCGAATTATTTTTGAATTAGGCAAGGAAGGTTTTTTGGGAATTTTGGGAATGACAGAAATATAGGTTGCTTCACAACCTAGGGCAAAAACTGACACATGGACATGACACATAGGCAAAACTGATGAGGTGGCGCCTAGTCATAGCAACCCACCACAATTTACAAGGTTATGATCATCTATATTCGTCATTATCAGCTATAAATAAGGCAGCAGACTAGTGCTATATGCTTTATGACCACGTCGTGTAAGGAAATTACGACCTTTCTGACCAAAATGGTCGTTATAGTTTAGGGTTTGGAGCCCCCCGAACTGCTTTTGACCAATTGGTCTCAAATGATCATAGATCTATGACCAAATCTTCCAGGGTCACTGACAGAAGGTCACTAGTTGACATAATTCTTCTAGTGCGTGAACTCAAAATAGAGGTGGATCGTCAGATTGCAGAAATGCTTAAGGCAGGCATTATTCAAAAAAGCAGCAGCCCATTTTCTTCCCCCATAATCCTCGTGAAGAAAAAAGATGGAACCTGGCGAATTTGTGTTGATTATCGACGACTAAATGCCATGACCATCATAAGTAAATATCCAGTGCCGGTGATAGAGGACATCCTGGATGAACTAGCAGGAGCTCGCTGGTTCTCTATGCTGGTTTTGCGATCGGTGTACCGGCGAAGAGTTCAAGACTGCTTTCCAAACCCATTTCGGTCATTTTGAGTACAAGGTGGTTCCATTTGGCCTTGGAGGAGCACCTGCAACATTCTTGGGAGGATTTAATGTCACCTTGAAGCCAGTTCATCTTGTGTGTGCCATGTCATTCTTTGACGATATCCCCATCTTCAGTCGCACATTTTCACTCCACATCGAGCACTTGCGTCAAGTCCTGTCACTTCTCCGAAAATACCATGGCATGTGAAGAGGTCCAAGTGCGTGTTTGCACAGCAAGAAGTCAATTACCTTGGGCACACTATCTTTGGCAAGGGAGTGGCAACCGATCACACTAAGATCAAACAGGTAGTTGAGTGGCCAGTACCGGCTTGGGTCAAGGACGTCCGCGCCTTCCTCGGTTTGGCGAGATACTATAGGCGTTTTGTTCAGCAGTTTGGCATGCACGCACGCCCCCTAAAAAACCTCATGCGCAAACATACACAGTTGCAGTGGACAACAGCAACACAAACTGCGTTCGAGGCCCTCAAAACTGCCCTGACCTTAGCTCCTACACTGGCCCTACCTGATTTCACCAAACCCTTCGTGATCGAGACGGACGCCTGTGAATATGGCATTGGCGCGATGCTCCAGCAGGAAGGCGACCCAATTGCTTACTTCAGCAAGGCGTTGGGGCCGCGAACCAAGGGTCTGTCTACATATGAAAATGAATACTTGGCAAGTGGTCTGGCAGTCGAGCAGTGGCGGCCGTACCTGCAGTTTGGGGAGTTTTTGATCAAAACTGACCAGCGTAGCTTGGTGCACTTAGAAGAACAGCGCCTCCACACCCCCTGGAAACAAAAATCCTTCACCAAGCTCTTGGGGCTGCAGTACCGCATCTGTTATCGCAAGGGGTCAGAAAACGGCACTGCAGATGCGCTCTCTAGGCGGCCGGTGCCTGCTACTGAACAAATTCAGGCCATCTCAGTTTGCCAACCAGCCTAGTTGCAAGAGATAGTCAGAGGCTATGTTGCCGATCCCAAAACGCAGCAGCTGATCACGCAATTGGCAGTAGCGCCCATGGAAGGCGAAAAATTTACACTCAACAAGGGCATTGTTCGCTTCAAGGGGCGTGTCTGGATGGGCAACAACACGCATCTACAACAGCATATCATGCGTGCCTTGCATGATTACGCTGTCGGTGGTCACTCAGGGTTCCCAGCTACCTACAGGAGGATCAAACTTTTGTTTGTGTGGCCAGGAATGAAGCAACACATTAAGGATCCAGTCTTGTCAAGTTTGTCAGCAAGCCAAGCCGGATCGAGCAGAATACTTAGGGCTACTTCATCCGTATTAAGGATCCAGTCTTGTCAAGTTTGTCAGCAAGCCAAGCCGGATCGAGCAGAATACTTAGGGCTGCTTCATCCGTTGCCAGTCGCCAAGCGTTGTTGGGACTTGGTCTCCATGGATTTCATTGTTGGATTGCCACCCTCTCGACTGTACAACTGCATCCTGGTGGTAGTGGATACTTTCTCCAAGTTTTCTCACTTCCTTTCGGTCAAGCACCCATATACGGCGCAGACGATCACTCAGCTCTACATCTACCAAGTGTATAGACTACACGGCATGCCAGAAGCCATTATCTCTCTGACAGAGATGCCATCTTTACCAGCAAAGTGTGGCTAGAGATCTTCAAACTCCAAGGGGTGGAACTGAAAATGAGTTAATCTCATCATCCTTAGACAGATGGACAGACCAAACGGGTCAATCAGTGTCTCAAAACCTACTTGCGTTGTTTCGTCCACAGCTCTCCCAACCACTGGAGCAGATGGTTGGCGTTGGCTGAGTTCTAGTACAATTCAATGTATCACTCCATGCTCAACAAGACACCGTTCACAGTAGTTTATGGTCAAGAACCAAGCATCTTGGACTGGTACCTGAGCAAGCAACACCAATTCCTGAGCTTAATGAATGGCTGGAAGAACGACAACAAATGCAGGATATCTTGAGGCAGCACTTACTGCGAGCCAAGCAAATCATGAAGCAGCAAGCAGATAAGAAACGAATTCACAGAGAATTCCTCAAGTTGCAGCCATATATTCAGACATCTGTAACATGCCGGGCCAACCACAAACTGAGTTTCAAGTTCTTTGGGCCCTATACGGATGTCATATACGTGCTACATCTGCCTGAGGGATCATCGATTTTCCCGGTCTTCCACGTCTCACAACTGCGCAAGGCATTGACACCAGGTGCGAGCGCCTCATCTTCCCTTCCATCACTTACTGATGTGGTTAATGTTCCAGTGGAGATTTTGGACAAGAGATGGCGTCGAGGCTTGAACAAAATGTGAGAGCAAGTGCTCGTACACTGGTAAGACCACAAGGCTACACTGGACACCTGGGAAGACATTGAAGATCTTCGGCGATGTTTCCCAACTGCTATGACTTGGGGACCAGTCGTGTCTGAAGAAAGGGGGGTGTTAGCGTCCCTCCTACACCTGAGCAGAGGAAAGCCAGAGTGGCAGCAGGCCGGCCCAGGAGGGAAAGGAGGTCGTGCCACAAGTTTACTCAGCCTCAGTGTGTCTCTTACATGTTCGACCCAGAGGAACCTGTCATGAGCTGATACAAGTAGGTGTAGCAAGTGGGTTAGGGTATCCCGGCTAGGACCAGGAACTAAACGGCGGCGGCTTGTATCTCCATTCCTTCTTAGCTGCTTCTTCCTCCCCAAGTTGTAATCCCTAGCATGTAGTCCATCCACCATTAATCCATGGATATCTAGAGGGTAGCTAACACCTGTCTACATGTTTGGGTTGTGAATCTCCGCTGGGATTTCAGTGTGGCGTCTGGAACAACGGGACTACGGGAGTGATATTCATGGACATGGAAACCTGAAGCCGTCGTTGGAGGTCTTGTATTCCCTTACTCTTCTCCAGGGTGTTATTTTCTTCTATAAGGCCATCTTTCTGTTTTGTCAATTGAAATATCATAAATTCAATAATTGAACGAGGAGAAATTGGAGATCGGATTCACATTCCAGTTTCTGATTATTTACCCAATACTGTGACCAGGTGTGAAAAGTGTACATCATTCGCCTGATGACTACCTTTCCGTGGTAAGGATCGTGGACGCATTCACGAGACGTGTGTAGACAGTTGCCATAACATGGGATGAAGAAAGGGTTCTATATCCACAGGTAATGGAGGAATCCATGTAGAGGTACATACTCATTAAGTATCTGATCGTGTCTGCATCATCTGCTGACATACTCCAGAAACTGCTGTAGACGTTGGGCCGCAGAAGCATATATGACAGAGAGACGAGGGAGGGTGCCGCGAGGATAGTGGCGAGCATTGCAAAGGACATCTCCCTAGAAGACTTCACAAGCGGAATCGCCTACATATCTTCCCTCATTGACACATTCGAAGAATAAGGTATAGTACAACCATATCAGCGAGACTGGCTATCTGAAACATATGGACATAATTGGGAACTCATAGCTTGCTGCCTGCCATCATCAAATCATAATAAGAAAGAGGACAATGGTGGTTATCTTCTGAATTCTTCCAAGGAGCTTGTGGTCCAAGGTTTTTGTATCCTTGGGAAGCTCACAATCAGTGACAACAACTGCAGAGTCATGCTCGACATTCCATATCTACTCTCAACGATCTTGGCGCCTATGACCTCGGACCTACTCCACCAAGTCGATCAGGCTGCCTGGTCCGACATACTAGAAGGTTCACTCCAAGTGATGGTCTACCTCACACATGCTAAAGGACAGACCGGCACCAAGTTGCGTATTGAAATTTCAAATTGTAAGGAAGTGATCGGCACAATGGAGAGAATACTCAAGTGTGAAAAATGCAAGGGAAAGATGAAGAGACAAGTTACTTGGATTCTCGCAAAACTACACAGCGATACATCTACCACCCTGGAGACTGCAAGCAGAGAAAATTTTACCGAGATGCTGGTACATATGATGATTGATGATAACTTTGAGGGCAGCCTACGGTTGGAAGCAGTTCGCACACTGGCACTTCTATCTTACAAAATTGAAAGAAGTGCCATGTTTATCATGATGGTAAATGATACTGTTGTCGATAATCTCACAACAATGATTCTTGGAATGGGCACATACAAAATAATGGCAATGAAACTCATTGAAGCTCTATGTATTAATTACACCGACAATGATGAGAGTCTCAAAAAGCTACGGAAAGCCATGATCAATGCAGTTCCAAAGGTAATCCGGTGCCGCCATTTGCTTTATTCTCCTTCATGTTAATTACAATAGTACTTACTCCAAATATGGGAATCCCTTTAAATCTTGTATTGGTAGACATAGTGATATTCCAGGATTATATATATAGTTTGGTAATTATATATTTTACTGTCATGCCTGTCTGGCAAGCTAGAGGATGTAATTACAATTTTGTTTAGCGTAGATGTTGTGATCCTGCTTTCAGTTATCGCCTCCTTAAAGCTGAGATTATTCATTTCATTCCAGCTGCTTGGAGAAATACACTTTTGGGCAACAGATGAAACGGATACAGGAACAACACAAGTTAACCAAGTCAGTTTGGAAAATTAGAAACTGATGAAGAAAACCAATGGGGTGATTCACAAGATAATGACTAGGGCATTATTAGCTTGTCTTCCTCTAATCAGAAAGATGACCGGATGGAAGAGTGTGTTGTGCCTTCAGTTCTATCCTTTTGTGTCACAGCATGCGACACACTGAATGCAGATCAAGACTTGGCTCATCAGTTTTATGCAGTTTCCCCAAGAGACGGATCATTAAGCTTTCCACGGAAGCTTAAGGAGATTGTCAAAAGAAGTATGCACCCCAGGGAAGATTGCCTGAAAATAGTGAAGCTTACCTGTGAGATGGTCATATCAATGATGAAACACAGAGGCAGCTATGTCAGGGAAGACCTGGAAGACTTGATGGATGCGCTTTCCAGTGCTTCAAAAGAGGTGCTTCTTCTTGATGGCTCCATGCTTTTTGACATCATGCTCGACGAGGAACTAACACCGGAGGCTTTCAGGAGTTGCGCTTCCCATGTGAAAGAAGCACAAGAACTTGTAGACAAACGCAGTGTGCACTTAAGTCCGGACTTGCCATTGGGGAACCCTGTTTAAGCTAAGACTTTACCCTCTTGTTGGAAGGCACTGAGTCGTCGGCATTCACTATTTAGAAGCTTGTTAGTGTGTGACAAAATCTGTGAGTTAAAGTGTTTCTGGCTTGTGTTAAAGTGCATTAACTAAGATCTAGCCTTTTTAAAATTCATTTAATAATTAATAATATATAATAGCACCCGTTGGGGCTAATCCAGATCATCCTGCCCCTCTAACCATCACAACATCTCTTATAAACATCATCCCCTCTAATTGCGCTACACAGATTATCTGGCACCCCTCGCAAACCACCCTCCCATAGACGGCAAACCCATGGTTGCCCTGGGAAGGGCACCAAGAAGCAGAGTATCCCACAACCTAGTTTTTTACAACCTCATTCTTTTGGTATCTAGATTCATGTTTTGGATGATGGCATCAAGTTGTTTATCCATGTCCGGATATCCTCACTATTGCGACTGCACTATATTTCCGAGATTGGTGGCGGCAATTCAAATGCTTTCAATTTCATGGTCTTATAGCTCAAAATAATCAGTAAATGCATGAAAAATAACAAATGAAGTCAGAAAGGGTTGAAAATTGATGATGTGGTTTTGAATAGTGCATTTTGAACACAGAAAAACTATGGAGTTCAAATAAGTTCAAAAAAATGAAATCCCTTTGTAACAGACGAGTTTCTGAATGAAACCCTGATACATCGAAAGAGATTGTCCGTTTTGTACACGAAGTGCATCCACTTTTTGCCGTAACCCTCTTTAATTTGTTGCACATGCTATGTGGGTGAAATGATGATACCATGCCAACTTTCAACCTTTTCAGAGTTCATTTCAAATGCTTTTCAATTTCATGGTCTTATAGCTCAAAATAATCAATAAATGCATGAAAAATAACAAATGAAGTCAGAAAGGGTTCAAAATTGATGATGTTGCTTTGAATGGTGTATTTTGAACATAGTAAAACTATGGAGTTCAAATAAGTTCAAAAAAATGAAATCCCTTTGTAACAGACGAGTTTCCGTATGAAACCCTGATACTTCGAAAGAGATTGTCCGTTTTGTACACGAAGTGCATCCAATTTTTGCCGTAACCCTCTCTACTTAGTTGCACATTCTATGTTGTTGAATTGATGATACCATGCCAACTTTCAACCTTTTCAGAGTTCATTTCAAATGCTTTTAAATTTCATGGTCTTATAGCCCAAAATAATCAGTAAATGCATGAAAAATAACAAATGAAGTCAGAAAGGGCTGAAAATTGATGATGTGGCTTTGAATGGTGCATTTTGAACACAGAAAAACTATGGAGTTCAAATAAGTTCAAAAAATGAAATCCCTTTGTAACAGACGAGTTTCCGTATGAAACCCTGATACTTCGAAAGAGATTGTCCGTTTTGTACACGAATTGCATCCACTTTTTGCCGTAACCCTCTTTACTTTGTTGCACATGCTATGTGGCTGAAATGATGATACCATGCCAACTTTCAACCTTTTCAGAGTTTGTTTCAAATGCTTTTCAATTTCATTGTCTTATAGCTCAAAATAATCAGTAAATGCATGAAAAATAACAAATGAAGTCAGAAAGGGTTGAAAATTGATGAGGTGGCTTTGAATGGTGCATTTTGAACACAGAAAAACTATGGAGTTAAAATAAGTTCAAAAAAATGAAATCCCTTTGTAACAGACGAGTTTCCGTATGAGACCCTGATACTTCGAAATAGATTTTCCATTTCATACACAAAGTGCATCCAGTTTTGCCGTAAGCCTCTCTACTTTGTTGCACATGCTATGTGGGTGAAATGATGATACCATGCCAACTTTCAACCTTTTCAGAGTTCATTTCAAATGGTTTTCAATTTCATGGTCTTATAGCTCAAAATAATCAGTAAATGCATGAAAAATAACAAATGAAGTCAGAAAGGGTTGAAAGTTGGTGATCTGGCTTTGAATGGTGCATTTTGAACACAGAAAAACTATGGAGTTCAAATAAGTTCAAAAAATGAAATCCCTTTATAACAAACGAGTTTCCGTATGAAACCCTCATACTTCGAAACAGATTGTCCGTTTTGTACACGAATTATCATAAAATAAAATAAATAAGTTATTTGAAACAAAATAATATAAAATTTAATAAAAATATATAAGTAGAAACAAAATAAAATAAACTTTAATAACATTAATAAAATTTATGAAACTAAAATAATCAAAGTATTTTCTGTTCAAAACATTATAAGCAACCTCTAGTATTATTGAAACCAAAATTATATCAAATTGATGCAAGTAAAAATATCAAATTATTTTCTGTTCAAAATCATTAAAAGCAAAAATAATTTTCATAAAGACCATGGGCCAGGATTCAGGCCCGTAGAAGGCCCAGTAGGCCCACATGCATAGCAGTGTTAGACTTGGCCCATAGGCCTGCAATTCAAAGGAGTTCAATGGAGATGGCGCGATAACGCTTATAAACAGGTGCGGCCGCTCCTCAGCTAGCGAGGTAGGACTAAACATCCCACCGCACCGCGCCAGCGCAAGGCCTTTAGTCCCAGTTGGTGGCAACAACCGGGACTAAAGGGGTGCATTGGTACCGGTTGGTGGCACCAACCGGGACGAATGATCCCCCTTTAGTCCCGGTTGGTGCCACCAACCGGGACCAAAGGCCTCTGCTTCCTGCCCTTTGGGCTGCTGAAAAGAGACTGGTCCCGCTTGGTGGCACCAACCGGGACTAAAGGGGGCATTGGTCCCGGTTGGTGCCACGAACCGGTACCAATGCCCTGGGTATATAAGAGAACACTTAGAAGTTTCGACCAAATCCATCAGTTCTTATCCCCCGACGCCCCTGCTCCTCCTCGCCGTCGCCGACCGACGCCCCTGCTCCACCTTGCCGTCGCCGCCGCCACCGACGCCGTCAGCCTGCTCGACGTCGCCGTCGCCGCCGCCACCGACGCCGTCAGGCTACTCAACGTCGTTGCCGCCGCCGCAGATGCCCTCTGCCCGGACGACAGCGTCGAACCTCTCGCCCTGGCCAGTCGCGACGAGCCGCCCACCGTGACCCGCTGCCCCCTGTGAGCACCAGCTTGCTCCCGTGCCCCTCCCCTGTCCCGCGCCCCTGCGCCCCTGCCTTGCCCTGCCGGTGCCGGCGCAGGCCCCTGCGCCGTGCCCCTATGCCGTGCTACTATTAGATTTTTAGATGTTTTTAGATGCTATTTTTAGATGTTTTTACATGTTTTTTAGATTATTTTAGTTTATGTTTAGTTTAGTTTTAAGGTTAGGAAAATTTCACATGTGTAGTTACATTTATTTAGATGTGTAGTTAATTTAGATGTTGTAATTTGTTCATAAAAATTGTGCTCTTTTGTATAGAAACTTTACTTTTTTTCATATGTACGAAAATGTAGAGTGAAAACGAAAACAAACATATAAGAAAAATCAAAGGGAAAATGAAGAAGGAAAAGAAAACCGCCCGGCTCGGCCACCACCGGATTTTCATAAAGAGTTTCCACCGCATTTACATGAGGGGGGACGTCGGACAAAATAAGAAGAGGAAGAAGAAGAAAAAAAGAGGAGAAGAAGAAGGAATAGAGGAGTAGAAGAAAAATTCTTCTACTCCTCTTTTCCTTCTTCT
Organism: Triticum dicoccoides; assembly: GCF_002162155.2. NCBI lineage: Eukaryota > Viridiplantae > Streptophyta > Magnoliopsida > Poales > Poaceae > Triticum > Triticum dicoccoides. Next base: position 843,048,727 of record NC_041385.1, on the reverse strand, counting down.
TCTCCTCTTTTTTCTTTTTCTTCTTTTTATCGCGAACTAGGGCAGAGGGTCGAGGGTCGGGAACTAGGGAAGAGGGTCGAGGGTCAGGAACTAGGGTAGAGGGTCGAGGGTTACCCTCTCGACCGTGATAACGTATACCATGGGAGCACCCCCCGGCCCTCTCACTCGACAAAAACTCTTGAGGACACCCGAACCCTAGAAAAAAACGATGTCGGTCTCCTACCCCCTCCCGCCGCGCCCCTACCCGACAAACTCTCTCGAGACCACACAAATTTACCAAGTTAAAAGAGCATTGTCGCTGAGGCCACGCCAAACCCTTGAAGCGTTATCGAGGCCACCCCAAACCCTTGAAGCGTTGCCGAGGCCACCCCAAACCCTAGAGAAGCAGCGTCGAGGCCACTAATTAATATGATTCCTTATTGCGATTAGCTAGCTAGTTCTACGTTTGCCACTAATATATCTATCTATCATGTTTGAACAATACTTGCCATGTTGTAAATATTTGCAGAAACTACAGAGAACCCCCGAGACGAAGCAACAAAAGCGATGTTGGGGGACATAATCACAAAAGGAAGTGATGTTGTCTTGTAATATCTCAACGACACTAATAGTCTGGAAGGACAGGGTGAAGAAGAAGACTGTGCTTATGATGGCTCTGGTAACCCAAGGCCGGAACAAGAAGGAGACCATGATGACGGCTCCGGTGACCGAACCGAGTCCAGCCAGGTATATATATTAGTTAAGCCCGTGCTGACTAGCTAATTGATGCATTCATTGTTTTCGTATGTACACATATTAATTAACTCTCATCTTTGTTCTTTTCTCTAGCTCTCCAGATCGAGCACAACTTCTGTAAAGAAACGAGGCCCGAAGAAAAAGTTGCGCTCGGATGAAAGGTTTGAGATCACAGCAATCGCGCGCGATGGCAAGCCGATTGAACCCATCCGGACAAGGGATGCATTTCATGCTCAGTGCGGGGTTCTTGTTAGGGACAGGATCCCGATCAGTATCCAGCATTGGTTAAAGCCTAAGAATGAAGACCCTGAGGTGTCTTATGTCTCTGATATGCAGAAAGAAGTTCTTTGGACAATGCTTAAGGCAAATTTCACCCTACCGCCATAGGAGGATCCGGAGAAGCTAGTTAAAGAGCAATTGATCAAGTGTCATGCTCTTAAGAAGATGGGAGAACTATTTAGGAGGTGGAAGAATGTGCTGAAAACAGAGTTTTTCGACGAAGATTTGACACCAGAATTTACCGGAAAGTATGAGAAGATTAGAGATCACTGGCCGCATTTGTGGCCCACAAGACATCGGAAAAGAGTAAGAAGATGTCAGCGACAAACAAGAAAAATGCTGCGAAGAAGAAGCATCACCATCGCACGGGGTCAGGTGGCTACCTCAAAGCCCGACCTTTGTGGGACAAGGATGAGAATGACCTGATTGCTAAAGGGGTCGAACCAGAGACATTGAACTGGCCAGACCGTTGCCGGACTTGGTTCTTCGGGGTTGGCGGAACCTTGGATCCTGTATCAGGGAAGTGCATTTGGACAAAAGAGCAACTGCGAATACCCGTGACGACGCTTCAGGAGTATATCGAGAAAGCGCAGCAAGGGGCGTTCGTTCCAAACAAAGAGAAGGACGAGCTCATAATGGCCCTCGAGAATCCTGAGCACCCTGGACGGACACGAAGCACGCCATGCTCCGATCCGTGGAAGGTTGGGTTTCCGGACGCAGGGGGTTACAAAAGCCAGGAGAGGAGGAAGAAAGTGGAGCATAGCCAACTGCAGGCGCTGCACAATAGGGTACAAGGGCTAGAGGAACGAGAAGCAGATCGCAGGAAACGACCTGCCGAAGCTTCCCCTGAAGCTACCCCGCCATCTCAGAGGATAAGCAACGTGGCTTCCATCGAGCAGACTCAGCAGCTGGAGCCTGTCTTCAAGGCTCCTGCTAGCTGCCCCGTGGATGCTATCACGGAGTCTCAACATTGCTACCTTATGACGTGATGGATGACATTGAAAGTCAAGGCGGCTGTTGGCTCTGTTTTACCTACTGAGCCCGGCACAACCTACCACGGCCGGTCGATTCCAGAAGGTTATGCTAGGGTGATGGTGGATCAAATAATGGACGGATTTGAGGACCTTGAGCTTGACCACCCTATGGGTGAAGGGGAGATTCGGCTGGGTTCTTCTCCGAAGACTCCATGCCTATGGCGGAAGGAGCTCATCAACCTTCCGAACTGGACGCCTCCGCCTCCTCCTCCTCCTCCGGCGAGTCAGGGCAGTTCGCCTCCTCCTCCGCCTCCTCCTCTGGTGAGTGATCAGGGCACACAGCCTCCTTCTCCGGTGCGTGGCGGCACTCCGCCTCCTTCTCCGCCAGCGCCGGCACGCCCGAGCAGCTAGCCTCCTCATTCTCCGTCTCGTCAACAAGGGTGGATCAAGAGACCCGCCGCCTCTCTGGCTACTCCGGCGCATCGTAGTCCTTCTCCTCTGCCTCGTAAGAAAGGAAAGACAGCCGCAGCCGCTCCGTCTTCTCCGGTGTCTAGCTGTACAGCCAGAGCCGGGAGGCAATACATATTCGGTCCTTGTCTGAAGACTCCAGAGAAGTTACCATACGAGAGGAGCATGGAGGAAAACATGAAGATCGTGCAAGACGAAGTGAAGAACTTATTTGAACGGGTGAAAGCAAAGAAACATCCACCTCCGGAGGAGAAGGTAGATCCGGTAAAAGCGAAGCGTACTCTGGGTGCCCTGAAGAAACCACCAAAGTCTTCGGCGAAAGGCAACTATGAGCGCATTCTTACAAAGTAATTTATCAAAGCGTCGCGGTCGGGAAGTACTGTTAGTGGTCAAAGGTTAGTAAAACGACGAGCTGGGAAAAAAGTTGCCCAGCTCGGCGAACAATCGAACCAATCGTCCCCCCCCCCGCTCCAGGTGTCTAGCGATATCGTCACTAATGATCCGTGCGGGATGGTGCCTGGTTATAACAATCTTCAAGATTACCTGCCCAACGATGTACATTATGTTTTCTTGGAGGTGGACGAACACAAATATGTGTACGGGAAGCCTCTCGTCAAAGATGAAAGATCTCTAACAACGATGATGCGAAGATTCCATGATTGGTACATGAAAACCTACAGAGAGTCTGAGGGGAGGAATATTTTGACGCTGAGAGTTAGAGAGGAGCATGACCTCGTTGGAATTGAACTGTTGAATGTTCCATTTGAGGAGTTCTTCGTGTTTTTCAATCTAAAGGCCCTCGATAAATTAATGATCACTTGCTACTGCCTGTAAGTAGTACTACTTCTGTCATTAAGTCTCCATATATAGGTCAGGTCTTTCATTGCATGTATTTTTAATTATCCTCACTATATTATGCAGATTGAAGATCGCCGAATTGAAGAAAAGATAAATCGGTGATATTGGGTTCATTAACACAAATCTCATAGATGCATATATGGTTGAATTTCAGGCCAAAGATACCGAGGCCAAGCTGCTACAATCGTTTGTATTAAATCAAAACAAAGCTACAATACACTTTCCTTACGAATTCCAGTGAGGGTTACTGTCTTGCACTAGTAGAAAACAGGGCAATGGTCCAGGCCCGGCCAGCCCATTAGTCCTGGTTCAATCCAGAACCGGGACCAATGGGGGCATTGGACCCGGTTTGTGAGCTCCGGGGGCCGGCCGGGCCACGCGGGCCATTGGTCCCGGTTCGTCTGGAACTTTTGGTCCCGGTTGGTGGGACGAACTGGGACCAATGGGCCTCGCTCCTGGCCCACCACCATTGGTCCCGGTTCGTGGGACGAACCGGGACCAAAGGCTGCCCTTTAGTCCCGGTTCAAGTCAGCAACCGGGACAAATTAGTTGCCTATATATACCCCTCGCCCGCGAGCAGAGCACTCCCAGTGCTCTGTTTTTTGTGGACGACGAGGGGAGAGCTTTGTGGCGCTCTAGCTCACCTCCTATGCACACGAGGTGTTCGATGGAATGCCCGAGCCACACTACTTAAGCTTTCTTCTCTCCAAGCTCGACCTCCAAGCTCCATTTTCCTTAATATTTGTCTAGGTTTAGCGGTCCGTCACGTCCCGTCCCCGTCTTCACCGCTGTCGATCGCCCGCGCCGATCTCGTCACCGGCACCACCGTGGTGAGCCTCTTGTTCTTATCTTCTTTCTAAAGGAAAAAAATTCTTACTTGTATGTTTATATAGATACTTGTATAATTTTCTTACTTTTATTATTGCATCTTATATAGTGCGATGGTTTTGGTATCCGCCCCCGTCGGCCCTCGTCCTGTCTATGATTCGGATGTGGTATATATTATCTTTTCATAACTATTGGTTCATTTATTGTTTATGACAATTATGCCGACCAACGTGACATAGATTTTATTTATCTAGGAGGTTGTTGAACCGGAAATTCGAACCGACCCTACCGTCGAGAGGTTAAATTTAGTTGAAGAAGAAAACAATTTGTTGAAGCAAAAAATTAGAAAAATTAAGGAGGAGAAGATGATATTGGAGTTGCATGTTGCGGATGTCGTCGATGATCACAAGATCAAGATGGATGCATTGAAATGTGCCATTCATACCGAGGCTTGGTATCATTATGCCGTTGGATCAGTTGTTACATTGGTTGCGATTATGATCGCATTTGTTTTCGCATTGAAATGTTTTACATAGTTTCAGTGTATGGTTTAATTAATTTAGATGCTCTGCAGATCTTTATGTTGTTAGATGAGAACTATGTATGTACTTTGGTTTTTATGTGATGATGAACTTCTATTAATTTGGTTACTTAATTATCTATTCATGATGTTCTGTAATGATTTTTGACACACTTAATTATATATAATGCACGCAGATGAACCGGCAATGGATGTACGGTTCAAGACACACCTCCGAGTACATTGAGGGCGTGCATGAGTTTCTCGAAGTGGCTGAGGCAAACAAGCAGAATGGTTTTATGTGCTGTCCATGCCCTATATGTGGGAATACGAAGTCTTACTCTGACCGGAAAATCCTCCACACCCACCTGCTTTACAAGGGTTTCATGCCACACTATAATTTTTGGACGAGGCACGGAGAAATAGGGGTTATGATGGAAGACGGCGAAGAAGAAGAGTACGATGACAACTATGTGCCCCCTGAATACGGTGATGCTACTGAACATCAAGAGGAACCAGACAATGTGCACGATGATGCTGCAACGGGCGAAGCTGCTGAAGATCAAGAGGAACCAGACGATGTCCTCGATGATGATGATCTCCGCAGGGTCATTGTCGATGCAAGGACGCAATGCAAAAGTCAAAAGGAGAAGCTGAAGTTCGATCGCATGTTAGAGGACCACAAAAAAGGGTTGTACCCCAATTGCGAAGATGGCAACACAAAGCTCGGTACCGTACTGGAATTGCTGCAGTGGAAGGCAGAGAATGCTGTGCCTGACAAAGGATTTGAGAAGCTACTGAAAATATTGAAGAAGAAGCTTCCAAAGGATAACGAATTGCCCGACAGTACATACGCAACAGAGAAGGTCGTATTGATTTGGAAAGGATACGAGATAAATGGGACCATCTTTGACTGTATTGATTTGGAAAGGATACGAGATAAATGGGAATACATTTTACACGATTGACCAAGATCAAAAGAGCACCAACCAAAACAGCGGTGTCCGCTTTGATGCAACAACCGAGAGGGGAAAGGACACATATTATGGTTACATAGTGGAAATATGGGAACTTGACTACGGAGATGATTTTAAGGTCCCTTTGTTTAAGTGCAAATGGGTCAATCTGTTAGGAGGCGGAGTACAGGTAGACCCACAGTACGGAATGACAACAGTGGATCTAAAAAATCTTGGGTACACTGACAAACCGTTCGTCCTAGCCAATGATGTGGCACAGGTTATCTATGTGAAGGACATGTCTACCAGACCGAGAAAGAGAAAAGATAAGGAAGCAAATACATCATACGATGAGCCAAAGCGCCACATAGTTCTTTCAGGAAAAAGGGACATCATGTGAGTGGAGGACAAGACAGACATGTCTGAAGATTATGAAAAGTTTCATGAAATTCCTCCCTTCAAAGTGAAGGCTGACCCCTGCATCCTGATAAACGATGAAGATTATCCATGGTTACGGCGCAATAAGGAAATGACACAAGCGAAGAAAAAGTGAAGACTTTCTCCCGCAACTATTATGATGATACCATCCAACTTTGTAACTGACGAGTGTGATACCATGCCAACTTTCAACTTTTTCAGAGTTCATTTGAAATGCTTTAGTGTCTTATGGTTTGGCCCTCGTAATAATTAAAAATAGCAACAACAAGTTTTTTGTTGTAACTAGAAACAAAATAAAATAAATAAAGCAAGAAAGAAAACAAAAAAACAAAAATAGTGTTTTCAAATTTGAAACTAATGGCACTAACAGAAAGTTTATAATTTTCCTAAAACGAAAAGCAAAAAGAATTGAAAAATAAAGCTAAAAAAAAAGAAAATAAATAATGTAGAACTCAAAACAAAAAAACAACAATAAGTATTTTGTTGTAGGTAGAAACAAAATAAAATAAATAAAGCACGAAAGAAAACAAAAAAACAAAAAAAGTGTTTTCAAATTTGAAAAGTAATGGCACTAACAGAAAGTTTATAATTTTCCTAAAACTAAAAGAAAAAGAATTAAAAAATAAAGCAAAAAACAAAAGTAAATAAATAATGCAGAAAACAAAACAAAAAAACTGGAAAAATATAAAAATAGCAATAATAAGTAAAGAAAATAAAAAAACAAAAAAAATGCCTCCTACTGGGCCCCCACGGCCTGAATACGACATGAAACCCTACTATGGGCCATGATTCAGGCCTGCAGTAGGGCCAGAAGGCCCATCAGGCACAACAATAGCAAGTAGGCCCGAAAGCCTGGGGTGGAAAGGAGCTCGAGAGGGGTGCGGCAGTGGGGCTTATAAACCACTGCGCGCTCCTCTCAACTAGCGAGGTGGGACTAAACTTCGGCCCCGACGCGGGCAGCACAGGGGCCTTTGGTCCCGGTTAGCGGCACCAACCGGGACTAAGGGGGGGCATTGGTACCGGTTCGTGGAACCAATCGGTACCAAAGGCCGCCGCTTCCCGCCCTTTGGGCTGCCGAAAAAGAGGCCTTTGGTCCCGGTTGGTGGCACCAACCGGGACTAAAGGGTGCATTAATCCCGGTTGGTTTCACGAATCGGGACCAATGGCTTTGCTATATAAGCAAACACTTTGCAAAAATTCAGAATCTCATCGCCAGTTGCCCCCCCCCCCGACGACGCCGACCCTCCTCGACGCCGCCAGGCTGCTCCACCTCGCCGTCGCCGTCGCCGCTGCCGCCGCCAAGGCCGTCGCCCCCCAACCCGCGCCGTTCTCGTCGCCGGCCTCCCCGAGCCCGCGCCGTCCTCGTCACCGGCCTCCCCGAGCCCG
>NC_041385.1:842986344-843039735 GCF_002162155.2 Triticum dicoccoides | reverse complement strand
TGAATAATAATTGACATGTTGTAAATATTTGCAGAAACTATGGAGCACTTCCGGGACGAAGAAACAGAAGCGATGTTGGGGCACATAATCGCACAAGGAAGTGATGAAGTTGCGTCATTTCTCAACGACACCAGACTGGGTGAAGAAGAGGGCTATGTTCATGATGGCTTCGACCCATTAATGCCGGTACAAGAAGAGGACTATGTTCATGATGGCTCCGGTGACACAATGGAGGTACAAGCAGAAGGAGACCGTGCTGACTGCTCCGGTGACCGAACCGAGTCCGGCCAGGTATATATATATTAGTTAAGCCCGTGCTGACTAGTTAATTGATGCATCCATTGTTTTGGTATATGTAAACATATTAATTACTCTCGTCTTTCTTCCTTATAATTTCTAGCCCTCCGGATCGAGCACAACTTCGGTAAGGAGACGAGGCCCGAAGGAAAAGTTGAGCTCGGATGAAAAGTTTGAGATCATAGAAATCGCGCCCGACGGCGAACCGATTGAACCCATGCGGAAAAGGAAGGCATTTTTTGCTCAGTGCGGGGTTCTTGTTAGGGACAAGATCCCGATCAGCATCCATCAATGGTATAAGCCTAAGGAGAAAGACCCTGAGGTGTCTTATGTCAATGATATGCAGAAAGAAGATCTTTGGACTGAGCTGAAGGCAAATTTCACCCTACCGCCAGAGGAGGATCCGGAGAAGCCAGTTAAAGAGCAATTAATCAAGTCTTGTGCTCTTAAGAAGATGGCAACCCTAATGAGGAGGTGGAGGAAAGAGCTGAACCAGTTTGTCGAGAAAGATAAGACACCAGAATTCATCAGTAAATATGAGAAGATCAAAGATCACTGGCCCGCATTTGTGGCCCACAAGACATCGGAAAAGAGTAAGAAGATGTCGGCAACAAACAAGCAAAATGCTGCGAAGAAGAAGCTTCACCATCGCACGGGGTCAGGTGGCTACCTCAAGGCCCGGCCTAAGTGGTCTAAGGCTGAGCATGATCTGCTTGAAAAAGGGATGGAACCAGAGACAATGTACTGGCCAGACCGTTGCCGGACTTGGTTCTTCGGGGCTGGCGGAATCTTGGACACTGTAACAGGGAAGTGCCAGTGGACGGACGAGCAACTGCAAATACCAGTCAGGAAGCTTCGGCACTATATCGATGCAGCACAGCGAGGGACGTTCCTTCCAAACATGGAGAAGGACGAGCTCACAATGGCCCTTGGGAATCCTGAGCACCCTGGACGGACACGAGGCACGCCAGGCTCCCTTTCGTGGAAGGTTGGTTTTCCGGACGCAGGGGGTTACGAAACCCACGAGAGGAGGAAGAAACTGGAGCAGGACCAACTGCAGGCGCTGTACGAAAGGGTAATGGGGCTAGAGGAACAAGAAGAGGAACGAGAAGCAGCAGATCGCAGCAAACGACCTGCCGATGATTCCCCCGAAGCTACCCCGCCATCTCAGCGGAGAAGCAGCGTGGCTTCCACCGAGCTGCTTCAGCCGGAGCATGTTTTGACGGCTCCTGCCGGCTATCCCGTGGATGGTATCACAGAGTCTCAAAGTTGCCACATTATGGCACGATGGATGACTTTAAAGGTCAAGGCGGCTGTTGGCCAAGTTTATCCTAGTGGACCCGGCACAACTTATCACTGCCAGCCGATTCCAGAAGGATATGCGAAGGTGATGGTGGATGAAATAAAGGAGGGATTTGAGGACCACCTGCTTGACCACCCTACCGGTGAAGGGGAGACTAGGCTGGGTTCTGCTTTGAAGACTCCATGCCTATGGCGGAAGGAGCTCATCAACCTTCCGAACTGGACGCCTCCGCCTCCTCCTCCTCCTCCGGCGAGTCAGGGAACTCCGCCTCCTCCACCGCCTCCTCCTACGGCGAGTGACGACCAGGGCACGCGTGGCGGCACTCCGCCTCCTTCTCTGCCTGCGCCGACGCGCCCGAGCAGCCAGCCTCCTCCTTCTCCGCCTCGTCAGCAAGGGTGGAAGAGACCCGCCGCCGCTCTGGCTGCTCCGGCGCGTCGTAGTCCTTCTCCTCCGCCTCGTAAGCAAGCAAAAAAGAAGACATCCGCTCCGTCTGCTCTGCCGGCGTCTAGCAGTACAGCCAAAGGCGGGAGGAAATACAGATTCGGTCCTTCTCTGAAGACTCCAGAGAAGTTACCGTATGAGAGGCCCGAGGAGGAAAACGCGAAGATCACGCAGACCGAAGTGGATGACTGGTTTGCAGGGTTGAAAGCAAAGAGACGTCCACCTCCGGAGGAGAAGGTAGATCCGGTGAAAGCGAAGCGCACTCTAGCTGCCCTGAGGAAACCGGCAAAGTCTCCGCCGAGAACCAACTATGAGCGCATTACTGAACAGACATATCTCCAAGCGGAGCGGTCGGGAAGTACTGTCAGACATCAAAGAGCAAAAGAACAAGCAGCTAAGAAAAAAATTGACCAGCTCGGCGAACAAGCAAACCAATCGTGCCCCCGCTCAATGTGTCTAGCGGCAACATCGTCGCTAATGTTCCGGGGATGGTGGCCGGTTATGGCAATCTACAAGATTACCTGCCTGACGATGCACTTCATGAATACATGAAGGTGGAAGAACACAGATACGAGTACGGGAAGCCTCTCGTCAAAGATGAGAAATCTCTAACAACGATGATGCGTAGATTCCATACTTGGTACATGAAAACCTGCAGAGAGTCTGGGGGGACGAATTGTTTGTATCTGAACATTAAAGAGGAGCACGACCTCGTTGGAACTGATCTGTTGTGTGTTCCATTTGAGGAGTTCTTCGCGTTCTTCAATCAAAAGGCCATCGATAAATTAACGGTCTTTTGCTACTGCATGTAAGTACTATTTCTGTCATTAAGTCTCTGTATATAGCTCGGCTCTTTCATTGCATGTATTTATAATTAATTATCCTCAATATATTATGCAGATTGAAGATTGTCGAGTGCAAAAAAAATGAAATCTATGATATTGGGTTCATTAACACAAATATCATAGATGTATTTCTGGTTGAAAAGCACGTCAAAGAGGCCGAGGACAACTTGCTACAATCGTTGATGAAAAATCAAAACAAAGATACCATACTCTTTCCTTACAACGGCAGGTGAGTGTTACTGATCATTTGCATATTCGGTTTCCCTTATTACTCGAGCGAGGTTATAGTAATGTAATTGATGCGTTATGCATGCGTGCGCAGGTTCCACTATATTCTTCTGGAGATTAAGCTTGAGCGTGGACTAGTAACCATCTTAGACTCAAGACGGAAAGATCCCAGCACCTATGCGGTCATGACTGAAATGCTCAGCAAGTAAGTTCAATTAACAGATCATTATCGCACCATAGCGGCAACTTTTTGTTCATTTCCTGATATCTCAAGTAATAATAATTATTTTTTTTGTCTTGCAGGGTTTGGAAACAGTTCACCGCAAAAGCTCCGGGACTGCCGAAGGAGCTGCGATATACATAGCCGAAAGTAAGTACTACTGGCTAGCTAGTTGTGCGCATCTCCCGTTGATTCTATAGCTATACTTTCATCAATGCCATTTATAATGCTTCATTATCAGTTTGATTGACCTCTATTTCTCATAAAGTGCTTGTGGCAGGAACAAGGGAATGATTTCTGTGGATACTACGTGTGTGAGTTCATCTACAACGCGAGTTTGAAAAACAAGTGGGGCTACTCTCAAAGACAATATGAAGTGCGTAAGCAATTAATAATATTCACAATTTCATTTTATTACACCATCATTTCTGTTGAGTTTCATTCATATATATGTATTAATTAACCCCCTTCTTCAAATTCGACGTGGCAGATGCGGAATGAACTCCTAGAACCAGATCGCATTAAAGTAATTCAAGAGGAATTGGCGGGATTATTTCTTGACCACGTCATCAATAAAGCCGGAGAATACCATGTGGAAGTTGATTTCAAATGCTAGGGGACTGTAATTGAGAGATCTTATATATTGTACATGTATGTAGCCAGTAGCGTCGGACGTACATGATATGAAAACTTGTTGTTTGACCAATCTCTCGGAGAAGGAGAGGTCGATCGATCATTTCTCTCGGTATGCTTGACGAACTTCTGTACTCGATGGTTCCCTTCATTTTCTTACTAGCTAGCGTGTCGAGGGCTATATGTATATAGTACGTAGCGTCGACCAAGCACGGACATAAGAGATGACACTTCTCTCTATTAATTACCTAGCTAACACAATATATGAAACACCTAAATTAATCCCAACCCCCCCCCCTTTCAAAAAAAACAAAAACCCCAGCCACTGGAATGCTGACGCGTGGATGCCTTTTGGTCCCGGTTGGTGCCACCAACCGGGACCAAAGGCCCCCCTGCCTGGGCTCGGCGCACCGGCCACGTGGAGGACCATCTGTCCCGATTCGTGTTAGAACCGGGACTAAAGGGGGGAGTTATTAGTAACGACCCACTAGTCCCGGTTCATGAACCGGTACTAAAGGTCCTTACGAACCGGGACTAATAGGTGTTTTTCTACTAGTGTTGTGCATATTCGGTTTCCCTTATTAGTCGAGGTTAATGTAATTGATGAGTTATGCATGCGTGCGCAACTTCCACTATATTCTCCTAGAGATTAAGCTTGAGCAGGGACTAGTAACCGTCTTAGACTCGAGACGAAAAGATCCCAAGGAGTATGCGTACATGACTGAAATTCTGGAGAAGTAAGTTAAATCGATTATTATCACACCATATTGGCAACTTTGTTCATTTCCTGATATCAAGTACTTGTTTTCTTTGTCTGGCAGGGTTTGGAAAAAATTCACCTCAAAAACTCCAGGACCGCCGAAGAAGCTGCAGTTTAGACACAAGAAAGTAAGTACTATAGTAGCATGTTCCACACATCTCCTAGTAATTCAAGCGCTAGTTTCATCAATACCATTTAGCATGCTTGCTAATTATCAGTTTGATTGACCTCTATTTCTTGTAAAGTGGTTGTGGCAGGAACAAGGGAATGATTATTGTGGATACTACATTTGCGAGTCCATCTGCCACACGACCTGTGAGCGGGGCTACTCTGACAAACAATATGAAGTGCGTAAATAATAATATTCACAATTTATTTTATTACCATCATTTGTGTTCAGCTTCATTTATTCATATATATGTATTGACCCCCTTCTTCAAATTAGATATTTCGGATGCGGGATGAACTCCTACCACCAGATCGTATGCGAGGAATTCAAGAGGAATTGGCGGCATTCTTTCTTGACCACGTGATCGCTAAAGACGGAGAATACCACGTGGACCCTGATCAGCTCGTTTTTAATTAGGAGATTATATTGTAAGATATACTTATATTGTATATATGTAGCCAGTAGCGCCGGATAGATATACAAGAACTTGTTGTTCGACTAATCTCTCAGAGAAGGAGAGGTGATCGATATCACTTCTCTCTGTACGCATATGTTCATGACGATCTTCTGTTTCCTTCATTTGCTTACTAGCTAGCGTGTCTAGTCTTCTCTATACGTATAGTACGTAGCGTCGACCAAGCACGGAGATAAGAGAGGACACTTCTCTCTATTAATTAGCTAGCTAACACAATATATGAAACACCTAAATTTACCCCCTAAACCCCCTAAACCACCCCCCCCCCCTCTTAAAAAAAACAAAAACCCCGGCACCTGAAATGCTGACGCGTGGATGCCTATTGGTCCCGGTTGGTGCCACCAACCGAGACCAAAGGGACTCCTGCCTGGGCTCGCCGCACCGGCCACGTGGAGGCCCATCTCTCCTGGTTTATGTAAGAACTGGGACTAAAGGTCTAGGGCATTAGTACCGACACTTTAGTCCCGGTTCAAAAACCGGGACAAATGGCCCTTACGAACCGGGACAATAGGCCCTTTTTCTACTATTGTATTGTCCCGTTCTGGATATGCCATCCATACATTTGTAATTTCTTTACATTTGCCATGAACTTTTGGGTGAGGCACTGCTCATGGCCAAATAAAACTGAAAGAGCAGCGGAAAGAATTTTCTATAATTTTGTTATTTTTTGAACTTTACTCTGATGTATTTCATTGTCGGCTAAGTTATGGTGTTTTAAGCAAATGTATTCAGTCTACATAGAATGATCTTTTGCTGACGATGATCATGAATTTCCTTGGGTTCATTTGCTGATATTTGGCAACTTTAGGCAAGATAGCAACAGCAGAAGTACCATATCCAATATTTATTTAAAAATGATATACATGTTGGTACTGCTGGAGCTGCAAAAAATATACTTCCTAAATATCTAGACTACTCATCTTCTTTTTGTCATATAATTATTGAGCTGTTACTCCCAGATAATAAAGAAAAAAACTAGCCTACCGTTGCACCATGCTGCAGCTCCGTTGGACCTATGGATCATTGACATGAGTATTGAATTCATGCTCCAGCCAACTCATTCAAAAGTCCGAACTGAGAGAGGCGGGCAATATATTTCAACACTCCCCCTCACGTCTAGGGTATTCAGTCCTTAGACGTGAGATTGATGTAGGCCACAGAATCGTTTTATTTAATACTGCGTTGATAGTATCTTGAACTCAAGACCTCTTGGATCGGATACCATGTTGAATTCCTGCTCCAGCCAACTCATTCAAAAGTCCGAACTGATGGAGAGAGGCTGGCAATATATTTCAACAATGAGGACGATGTCAAAGTTCCTATTGACGCTTCATGCTTGTGTATGCAGCCTTTAGTGCCTAAACATGATTTATCACATAGTTGGAATGTTCTCAACTGATTTAATATTTCAGTACTGCTATTCCTTGCACAGGGAGAATCAATCAGGCGCATCTCCGTGTTAATCTGGGAAGCAAGGAGCATACCCTGTTTCGAGACCTAACGAACACTGGTAATAATCGTATTCGTCAGGCAGAAAAGCAGCAAAGTGATCATGGGTGTTATCGCCCGAATGTTTGATGAGAAAGAGCAGAGCGTCTGCAAAGGAGGCATATAGCCGCCCAACAAAGTAAGGCTGCAGCTCTGAGTGGTGTTAATAGTGTCAAAGTGTCTCAATCATCAGCGACTTCATTATGGTGATTGCAATAAAATTGTAATCTTGTCCGTTTATAAGGTGATTAGTGCTAGTTGTGTTGCGAAGTTAATTACATGTGGAGTGTGGTTAGTATAACGGTTGGGGCTCTAGATGTACTTGGTAATTTAAGTCAATTTTTTTACTGAATTGTGATCATGTGAAATTCTCATCAAACTTGCATGTAGCCAGAATGTCAGCGTTGTGGTTTTGTTGGGTCATATGGAATTTCTTGAACTGTGTGTGCTTTGAACAGGAGTTGATTAAAACGGCAGCTAAGATACTCTGTTACGTATGCACTTAAAAAAAATAGTGGGCATGTGTTTGAAAATACCAGGATACAAGGAAATGCTTCTGGCTGGCGTGGTAGGGTTACAGGCGACAACGGAATCGCTCCAGTCAACCTCATCGTCTTCAACTCATGCACAGATCTTGGGCATTCAGGATGATGAAGAGAAGGAGATATATGACCCTGAGGATGCTTGATTAGATCTTCGCTGTTATGTCGTTGTGATGCTGTGCTTTTTGGATGGATGTATATATGCTGTTATTTTTAAGATGTGGATGTTGTGTTCCATGGTTAAAAGAAAAGAATAAAGTTGTCACCGTCGCAGTTCTTAACGCACTTGTTGTGGATCTGTAGTGCACCTGACCCTCATGTGATTTGAAATTTCGTCGCAGAAAGGATATCGTTTTGCAAGATTTAGATGCAAGGGATAGCTAAAACAAGCAAATGCTGCAAGACTTGGAAGACAAAACCTCTCAAACTGTTATTTTTGTGAGAATAAGCATTATAGTGGAGGGCTCATATCAACGAGGATCACAACAAGATCAATGGATCGTGCATGGACATCAGTACATCACGTCATTATGCCATGATGACAACTATATATAGTGAAATCACACTCTAAGGAAAAAAAAGTTGACGACTGCAATTAAATCCAAAAAAACAAATGGAGACGACATAAGAGTATTGTTGTAGAGCAACTCTAATCGATCCCCTATAATTGGTTAGAGGAGCATAATACGTGGCTAACTGGACCTAGCCGAACTCGCAAACCGTTAGCAAAGTAAAATTTAGGATTTTCTTCATGCCCTCCGTTCCTTAGTTCTCCTCACACTGGTAGAATAAGGTCCTATTGTCCCGGTTGGTAAGGGCCTTTAGTACCGGTTCCTGAACCAAGACTAATGGGTCGGTACTAATGACCTGGCCCTTTAGTCCCGGTTCAGTCCAGAACCGGGACAGATGGGCCTCCACGTGGCCTGTGCACCGAGCCCAGGCAGGAGGACCTTTGGTCCCGGTTGGTGGCACCAATCGAGAACAATAGGCATCCACGCGTCAGCATTTCAGGGGCTTGGTTTTTTTTTGAAAAGGGGGGGTGGGGGTTTTGGGGGTTTAATTTAGGTGTTTCATATATTGTGTTTGCTAGCTAATTAATAGAGAGAAGTGTCCTCTCTTTTGTTCGTGCTTGGTCGACGCTACGTACTATACATACGTATAGAAAGGACTAGCTAGACACACTACAAAGGAAACAGAAGATCGTCATGAACATATATGCATACAGAGAGAAGTGATATCGACCACCTCTCCTTCTCCGAGAAATTGGTCGAACAACAAGTTCTTGTATATCTATCCGGCACTACCGGCTACATATATACAAAAATTATCTTTTACAAATATAATCTCCTAACATACGGACGCGTGGTCCACATAGTATTCTCCGTCTTCAGCGTTCACGTGGTCAAGAAAGAATGCCGCCAATTCCTCTTGAATTGCTCGCATGCGATCTGGTGCTAGGAGTTCATCCCGCATCCGAAACATCTAATTTTAAGAAGGGGGTCAATACATATATATATGAATGAATGAAACTCAACACAAATGATGGTAATAAAATAAAATTGTGAATATTGTTATTTACGCACTTCATATTGTTTGTCAGAGTAGCCCCGCTCACAGGTCGTGTGGCAGATGGTCTCGCAAATGTAGTATCCGCAGAAATCATTCCCTTGTTCCTGCCACAACCACTTTACAAGAAATAGAGGTCAATCAAACTGATAATTAGCAAGCATGCTAAATGGTATTGATGAAACTAGCGCTTGAATCACTAGGAGATGCGTAGAATATGCTACTATAGTACTTACTTTTGGGTGTCTAAATTGCAGCTTCTTCGGCAGTCCCGGAGCTTTTTTGGTGAATTTTCTCCAAACCCTGCCATACAAAGAAAACAATTACTTGATATCAGAAATGAACAAAGTTGCTTATATGGTGGATAATGATCGATTTAACTTACTTCTCAAGCATTTCAGTCATGTCCGCATACTCCTCCGGATTTTTTCGTTTGGAGTCTAAGACAGTTACTACTCCCTGCTCAAGCTTAATCTCTAGGAGAATATAGTGGTAGCTGCCCACGCATGCATAACTCATCAATATTACATTACTATAACCTGGACTAATAAGGGAAACCGAATATGCCACAAGACAGTAACACTCACCTGAAGTTGTAAGGAAAGAGTATTATATCTTTGTGTTCATTTATTACCAACGATTGTGGCAAGTTGGCCTCGGTATTTTCCGCATGAAATTTAACCTCAGTTGCATCTATGAGATATCTTATATCTTATATTTACTAATTGGAGGCACCGTTTAAGCCGTTTAATTAACCCACATCATCAGTATGAATTGTAGCGTTGGATTGTAGAATATACGGCCAGGATAGGTGGAAAAGTTGCGTAATAAAGATGATGCAATAAAAAAGGATCTATCACGTCCATGGGAACTCCACGATGTCCATTGGTATTAAAGAAAAAAATAAGAAAGTTCCACACGTGAAAACTCCACCATAGATAAAAAAAGGCTTCACGTTATTCCTAGAAAAATAATCAAAATTATCCATCCAATCTCTCTGTTGATTATTTGGAATCGTTGGATGAATTATCTCACGACAAGTCCTTTTATATTGTCCCACGTGAACACCTTTTCTCTACAAGACTCCTCTAACACCTTTTTCTTTACAGATCTCCTCTACAGCCTACGATAGTATATCACATCAAAAGGAAGAAGGCTTCAAATATTAAAAGGAAGAAAATCGCAAAGAGAAATAAAAACTGGCAGAGAATTACGATAAAAGAAAAGCTTCTGATTCCTTGGGGCGTTCGGGATTTCCTCCTTCGATCTAGCATGTGTTGTTTTCCTCTCTTCCCAGGCATACCATCCATGGTGTCTTTCTCAATCCTGGCGTAGTCGTTCTCCCCTACACAAGAAACATGCCTCCCAGGTTCACCCATACATCTTCCCAATATCTCTCAAGTAGGGCACCTCTGTCGGGGAAGCTGGTCTGACCCACGAACACCTATGGCGGCCGACGGACTGGACCCCTTTCGGTTCGGCGGAGGGCGGAGATCGCACGAAGAGCAGATCGAGGCGAAGCACACGAGCAGTTTACCCAGCTTCGGAGCTCTCCGGAGAGATAACACTCCTACTGCTGCATGTCTGAGTTGTATTGTGTTCTTGCTCGAGAGCGCTGAATGCTACAGTACACACCAGCTGCTAACGAGACCGAGCGTGATAGTGTCCGAACCTTTCTCTACGTTGCGCATGGGCCTCCTTTTATATGCTCAAGGGGTCTCCGACAGGTGGCAACGTAGACAAGGGCAAAAAGGGAAAATGAGTTGCGGTTGGTACACATACTTGTACAGTGTATCATACCTAACCCTGACGGCAGGGGACAAAGGCATTAAATGCCCGTCTACGTCGCCTAAACAGTGCAGAAAGGGACCGTCAGGGACGCCACCGCTTGCCATGATGGCAATCTTGTCAGCACCGCTTGCCACTGCGCCCCGCTGGCCGCACGGCCTCTTGCCACGCGCGCCTGGAAAGGTCCCAGGGCGACACGTTGGTGGATGTGCTGGAGCGCAGGAACAGAGTGGTAGTCTGCCGCGGCAAGCTCCTTGCCGCGGTTGTTGCCTTGTCGCGTCTGGAAGCTTGTCGCTCACCGGGCCTTCCCGGCAAGCTCCTCTTGCCGGGGCCTTGTCTCCTAGGTGCCTTGGTTGGCCTTCCCGGCAAGCTCCTCTTGCCGGGGTCTTGTTTCCTTGGCTTGAATACTTTGTTCTTGAATGGCTCCAAAGGAACCACGGAGGACCTAGGCGGTCACCCAGCAAGCCTTGCCGCGGGGGGGCTGCAACTGCCCGTGCACGAGTTCGGGATACTAGGGTACCCCTACTCTAGTACACCGACAGGAGCCCCCGGGCCTGGGCCACACACGGTGCCGAGCGCTGTTGGGCCAGGCCCAAAACAGGGCAGGGGCACACGCAGCCTGGGTTACGCCATAACTCGCTCCGGACCCACCACGTCCCCCACGAACAGCACGCGTCGGATGCGGCGTCGTGGGAGAGATCATGGGTGGTTTCTTTATTAGGAAAAGCGGAACGTCCGCCCCCTCCCTCTTTATAAGCAGAGGAAGCAAGGGCAGTTCGCCCACCTTGCCAGTTGCTGTCCAATCTTGAAAAACCTCCGCTGCTCCCCCTTCTTCCCAAGGCTGAAAAGAGAGTAGCGCTCCGCTCCTCCATCGCCACCAGCATCACCAACGCCGTCGGTCTCCCCCACCACCTCCGCCATGGCTCCGAAAGCCGACAAGGGGAAGGGCGTGAAGTCGGTCGAGGCGCAGCGCGGCTCGCGGCGCTGCGAAAGGAGCGGGCCATCTTCCCCCCTCAGCTCGCGGCGAAGGAGCTGAGGGAGTACTACTACCTCTTCTGGTCGACGGAGACGCGAGCGCATCCGCGCACGAAGGTACTCTCAGCTGCCGCATCTGAACTGGCTCCGAGCGGGTATCCCTTCTTCGCGCTCTTCTTCTACTGCGGGCTCTGCCCGCCCTTCTCTAAATTCTTCTGCGACATCATGAACACCTACGGGTTCCGCCTCCTTGACTTTACCCCCAATGCTGTCCTGACCATGGCAGTTTTCGCACATCTCTGCGAAAACTTTGTCGGAGTCCATCCCAACGTAGCTCTTTCCCGCCATTTTTTTATGCCTCGAGTTGAGAGAGGGGAGCCTCTTGCCGGAGGAATCGCTTGGATCTCGAGGATCGGCAAGAAGGAAGCTTATTTGGAGGGAGAGCTCCGCAGCAAGTGGGAGGAATGGAGAGCAGACTGGTGCTGGATTGTCGAGGAGAACCCGCAGCCATTTACTGCCCAGCGCCAAACCCCAATAGTGCGCGGCAACGATTGGAGTAGCGTGGCCCCGGAAGACGCTAGGCTGAAGATCGCCGTCACACGGATCCTACGCCTTAGGCTTCCCGGACTCACTGTAGGCGCCGTTGGCGCAGATTTCCTTCGCCGCCGTATCGCCCCCTTGCAGGAGAGGAGGAGACCTGCTTGGGAGTTCCATAGTGCGGCGGATATCATGAGGCTGCGCCCGGGCCTCAACTTCAATTTCACCGTCTTGGAATTGGATGCGATGCTCTTGGAATTGTTCAAGCACGACCCTGATCATCCCGAATGGTTCATGCTACCGAGGGGTGTCATTCCGTTGTGCAACAATTCCTCGTTCGACCGCATCCGTGCAATGATGCCGTTGTGCGACTCGCATGGAATTGTTCCAACTTGGCAAGAGCCTGCAGATGACGTCGTGCGGCAGTTCTTTGACAGCTTGGTAGAAGTGTCGTTCCGCCCCGACGAACAGAGGAGCCTCACCCGCGACACCACCGACGATGAGATGCAGTGCATCGCCACCAGGCTGGAAGAGGCGGCAGCAGCCGCCGCCGCGGGCGAGTTTGGATTCACCGTGGAGGAGGCAGAGGCAGCAGAGGCGGCGAGCCTTGTCGATCGAGAGGAGCTTGCCAGCGAGGAAGAGCCTGCCGAGCCTGAGGCTGAGCCGAGCGAGCCCGCCGAGGGCGCCTCCTCACGTTGCTGCGGCAACTGGAGCGGGGCCTTCCGGGACCACAGCTCCTGCACCCGCCAAGCGGCCAAGGGAAACTACTCTTCCAGCTCGTCGCACCGGAGGCGAGCCGGAATTCGATCTCTCTGCGCTCAGCTCCGAGGAAGAAGAAGAGTAAGATTCTTTGCTGTACTTGTAATTCTTCAATCTGTTTCTTTGTCTTGTATCTGATTTGCTTCATTCTGAACCTATTCTTTTTCAGGATGCTGGCCCAGAGAGCGTCGAAGAGGGCCAAGGTCCCGGTGATTGTCATCGAGGATGAACCCACCGCGGCGGCAAGAGGCGTGTCCGAGACCACCTTGCCGGACCCGGCAACCCTTCCTCAGAGCAGCCCCCAGCGCAGCCCCCAGCGTAAGTGCATGGTTTTCTTCCTGCTGTCAGGCGTGCATGGGTGCTCTTTATTTGCTGATATCTGACTGTTGATCTGTGTAGGAGCAGAGCAGCCCCACCAGGAGTTCCCTGAAGCCGCTCCTGACATGCCATCTGCTTCGACTACACCGCCAAGGGAGGATCCCCCGGCAAGGGAGCATTCTCCGGCAAGGGAGACGTCTCCGGCAAGGGATGGTTCTCCGGCAAGAGATAGCACCAGCGACCCTCCGGTGGCTGAGACCATGGCTGCAGATCCAAGCGCAAGTAATCTTCTTGCCTGAAAACTTCCCTTGTGCTCTTCTTCTGATTTTCTTTTTGAACATTTGCTTGACTTTTCTTTCTTTTTCGGTCATCAGATCCATCTGCCACAGAGCCAATGGAGACCGAGGTCGCCGGCGAGGAGGACGTGCGCGGCAATACTGACGCCACCGTCGCCGAAGAGGAAGCCGGCGCTGACGAGCCCGCCGGCGAGGAGGCCGCCAAAGCTGCCGCCGCAGAAGCCGGCGAGGGGTCCGGCGATCGCATTGACGGTCCTGAGGCCGCAGGAGCGCCAGGCGCTACACCAACCGCCGATCCCTCCGCCGCTGCCGCAGCGCCAGTGAGGGAGTCCCGGATTAGGGGGTGTCCGGATGGCCGGACTACCATCATCGGCCGGACTATCATCGGCCGGACTATCGTCATCGACCGGACTCCAAGACTATGAAGATAGAAGATTGAAGACTTCTCCCCGTGTCCGGATGGGACTTTCCTTGGCGTGGAAGGCAAGCTTGGCGATACGGATATGTAGATCTCCTACCATTGTAACCGACTCTATATAACCCTAGCCCTCTCCGGTGTCTATATAAACCGGATGGCTCTAGTCTGTAGAACAACATCAACAACCCTTACAATCATACCATAGGCTAGCTTCTAGGGTTTAGCCTCCTTGATCTCGTGGTAGATCCACTCTTGTAAACATCCACAATATCAATATCAATCGAGCAGGACGTAGGGTTTTACCTCCATCAAGAGGGCCCGAACCTGGGTAAAACATCGTGTCCCTTGTCTCCTGTTACCATCCGCCTAGACGCACAGTTCGGGACCCCCTACCCGAGATCCGCCGGTTTTGACACCGACATGGGTGCTTTCATTGAGAGTTCCTCTGTGCCATCACCGATAGGAAGGATGCCTCATCCCGTCTTCAAGGACGGTATTTTTGCCAAAGGAGCCTTGGCCGCCGGCCAAACTATCCGGCTAGGTGGTTTTCTTATGACCGCCTGTCCGGCCACCGCTTCGACAATGACCTCTCGAGTCGTGAAAAGCAATTTTCACGTCAGCTCAGAATTCGCCGAGCGACTGGATCCAATAGAGCTCTCGTCCGTAAACGAGCTCTTGGATCGCATTGCCGCCCTGGGAGTCGCTACAGACTATAATCAGATTGGGCTTAAAACCGATCTGAGAGAGATTAACTCTCCCCAGCTCACCCACCACGTTGCAGTGGTAGAGGAACAATGCGGCGACGCTTCTCCTGTATTGAAAACTAGTCATGTCCGGGCTCCCGAACCCTCCATGCCGGATTCCCGCGGAGGGATGGACTTCGACCAAGCACTGAACTTAAAGTCAGGCATCGGACCAGACTCGTTGGACAACGTCCAGCAATCCAAGCTTCCAGATTCGGAAGCTTCTCGGCCTTCGAGCCTCGAGATGGGTAGGGTTCCGGACTTAATTCCACCCACCCGCCCAGACATATGCGATCTATCTCTAATCCGGCAAGAGCCCGCTGAGTCAGTACATCACTACTGGGCCAGATTCCTCCTAGTTATGGACAGGATAAAGGACTGCCAAGAGGAAAACGCAATCTCAATTTTTTGCAATAATTGCACGGACGAGGGACTCTTGAACGCCGTTAGCCGTCGTGAAATTACACGCTTCGCCGACCTGGCGTCCATAGTACGAAAGTACTGTGCGATGGAGAGTTTCCGGACAACCGAAAATAATTTTTGGGACAATCCGGCCCCGAATACAGCCCTAGTCCGCAACAAAAGGGTGCATTACACTCAGGCACCAGATACAAAAACTAAAAAGCAAAGACCCCATAAAGGGCATGGAACCGTACTAGAGGGATGGCTTAGCGGACCCTGTAAAATTCACAGTATAGTAGGCGCCGTCCCAACACATAACCTTCGAGCATGTTGGATATTACGGCAGGTGGCCAAAAGTGGAGAGGAGCTTCTAGCCCCGGAAAACCACTCCAACAACATCGGTACGGTATCAACAGTCTTCGAGACTTTCGCATCAAATAATATGCGGAAACGAACAATCCGCGGCCTCGCCGAGGTCTATCAAGTAGCAACAACCAATCCATGGAGCGACACAGCCATCACCTTCAACGCCAGCGACGAACCTAAATTCCGGACAGCCCGAGCTCCAGCCGCATTGGTACTTAGTCCAATAGTGGACGGATTTCGACTTACAAAAGTCCTCATGGATGGCGGCAGCGGATTAAACCTCATCTACGAGTAAACCCTTCAAAAAATGGAAATAGACTGGAGCCGCATTGAGCGAAGCAGCACAACCTTTAGAGGAATAATCCCTAGCCGGGAGGCGTGCTGCACAGGAAAAATCACACTCGATGTGGTATTCGGCTCACCGGACAATTACAGATCCGAAGAAGTCACGTTCCAAGTGGCCCCATTCAACAGCGGATATCACGCTATATTAGGACGAGAGGCATTCACAATTTTTCAAGCCGTACCCCATTACGGGTACATGAAGCTCAAAATGCCTGGGCCCGGCGGAATAATCACTCTTGTTAGTGATCCGGACATAGCACTCCGCGCCGAAAACAAGACAGCCGCATTAGCCTTAGAGGCACTGTCCGAAGCCCTAGCGGCAGAGGAACTCACCACGCTGCGCTCTACGGTAAATAGGGACGATGTGATACTCGATAAGAGATCCAAGTCCACCTCCTTTAAACCAGCAGATGAAATAGTAAAATTCCAGGTCCACCCAACGGACCCGACAAAGACGGCCTCCATCGGGGCACAATTGAACCCTGATGTGGACGCCGCACTGCGAGAATTCCTTCGGGAAAACTAGGACATTTTTGCCTGGCACCCCTCGGATATGCCCGGAATCCCACGCAGATTGGCAGAACACAGCCTAAACATCCTAAAAGGATTCAAGCCAGTCAAACAGGCTCTTCGATGATTTTCCGAACCCAAAAGACAGGCAATGGGAGAAGAGCTAGCCAAACTATTGGAAGCCGGATTCATCAGAGACATCAAGCACCCAGATTGGCTAGCAAACTTGGTAATGGTACCAAAAAAGGACAAATCCTGGCGCCTATGTGTCGATTTCAAAGACCTACATAAAGCCTGCCCAAAGGATCCCTTCCCCCTCCCCCGCATCGACCAAATCATCGATGCCACTGCAGGGCACGATTCATTGTGCTTCCTGGACGCATACTCCGGCTATCATCAAATAAAGATGGCAGAAGCGGATCAAGTCGCAACGGCATTCATTACTCCATATGGACCATTCTGCTTCAACACGATGCCCTTCGGACTTAAAAACGCCGACGCAACATATCAGCGCATGATTCAGACATGTCTGGCTACCCAGATCGGCAAAACAGTAGAGGCTTACGTAGATGACGTAATCGTCAAAACTAAACACGTCGAAACTCTAGTAGACGACTTGAGGCTCACATTCGACAGGCTCAGAGCATATGACATCAAGCTGAATCCGAAAAAATGCGTTTTCGGCGTACCAGCTGGAAAGCTGCTGGGCTTCATCGTATCAGGTAGAGGAATTGAAGCAAACCCAGCCAAGATCCGAGCTCTGTCACAGCTAGATATCCCAAAAGACCTCAAGCAAATACAAAAATTGACTGGATGCGTGGCGGCTCTATGCCGCTTTATCTCCCGTCTAGGAGAAAAGGCATTACCCCTCTATCGCCTCCTTAGGCGCACCGAACACTTCGAGTGGACGGATGCTGCCACTGCCGGACTCGAAGAAATAAAGGCCATATTGGCAACAAATCCGGTCCTGGCTGCGCCCAACCTGGGCGAACCAATGTTGTTATACATCGCAGCAACGCATCAAGTTGTAAGCGCGGTACTCATCGTCGAACGAGACAAAGAAGGGCATAAATTCCCTCTTCAAAAACCAGTATACTACGTATCCACTGTGTTAACCCCCTGCAAGTCCCGTTACCAGCACAATCAGAAGATAGCATACGCGGTGTTCATGGCATCCCGGAAGCTCCGACACTAATTTCAAGAGTGTTCGATAACAGTGGCCTCTGAAGTACCACTTAACGACATTATAAACAACCGTGACGCAACGGGCAGGATTGCAAAATGGGCCATTGAGCTCTTACCATTTGATATAACTTACAAACCTCGGCGAGCTATAAAGTCACAAGTTTTGGCTGACTTTGTCGCTGAATGGACCGAAGCCGAACTCCCTAAAGAGTACGGCGCATACTCCAATTGGATTATGCACTTTGACGGCTCTAAAATGTTAGCCGGATTGGGGGTTGGCGTCGTATTGACGTCCCCGACCGGGGACACAGTCCATACGTACTTCAGATAATGTACACGGACTCCAACAACGCAGCCGAATACGAGGCCCTTTTACATGGTCTCCGGATGGCAATCTCCATGGGCATTGAACGCCTAGAGGTGCGCGGGGATTCAAACCTTGCAATATCCCAAATAAACGGAGACTTTGATGCCAAAGATCCGAAAATGGCCACATATCGCAACGCTGTCCTAAAAATGTCAGCCCGGTTCGAAGGACTTGAATTCCATCACGTAGCCCGGGATAATAACCAAGCAGCCGACGTACTGGCACGCAATGGCGCAAAACACGACGCTGTCTCTCCTAACATCTTCCTGGAACGGCTCTTCAAGCCATTCGTAATATGTGAAGAGGAGTCCGGAACTAACAAACCGGAACAAGCTGCACCAACCGGCGATTCAGCCGATGACATAACACCTTCCGCCCACGACATAATGGCAGTAATTGCCCCGTGGACAGAACCATTCCTCGCCTACTTGCTTAGGCAGGAGCTTCCCGAAGACCAAAATGAGGCCCGCTGCATTGTCCGGCGATCTAAAGCCTACAAGGTCTATGAGGGAGAACTTTATAAGAAAAGCACAACCGGAGTCCTTCAAAGGTGTATCTCCAAAGAGGAAGGGCGAAACCTCCTAGCTGAAATTCATGCCGGACTAGGCGGACACCACGCCGCAGCTCGGGCCCTTGTAGGAAAGGCATTCCGTACAGGATTTTACTGGCCGATGGCCCGAGCAGATGCTCAGGACTTAGTCCAAAGATGCGTCGGTTGTCAGCTCTTTGCTAATCAGAGCCATATGCCACCCACCGCCCTCAAAACTATACCCATTACCTGGGCATTCGCGGTCTGGGGGCTTGACATGGTTGGACCACTTAAAGGGGGAACCCACAAGCAAAGGTACCTATTGGTCATGGTGGATAAATTCACCAAATGGATAGAGGCCAAGCCAGTTAAAACGGCAGAGTCCAGACCAGTGATAGACTTTATATCCGGGGTAGTACACCGTTATGGTGTCCCCCACAGCATCATCACCGATAACGGCACGAACTTCACCGCCATGAGGTTAAATCATGGTGCAAAAATATGGGCATCAAGCTCGATTACGCTTCAGTCTATCATCCTCAAACCAACGGTCAAGTGGAACGAGCAAATGGTCTAATAATGAGCAGCATCAAACCCAGACTAGTGCGGTCCCTTACGAAATCTGACACGCACTGGGTAGAGGAGCTCGACTCCGTACTCTGGGGGCTGCGGACAACGCCTAACCGTACTACCGGATTCACACCATTTTTTATGGTATACGGCGCAGAAGCAGTTTTGCCCTGCGACATCATTCATGACTCACCTCGAGTGCGCATGTACGAAGAAAGAGAAGCCGAGTTGGATCGGCAGGACAGCTTGGACACATTGGAGGAAGAGCGCGATGTCGCCAGGGCTCGTTCCGCATTCTATCAGCAGCAGGCTCGAAGATATCAAAGCAGAGAAGTACGGGCCAAGACTTACAACTTTGGCGAACTGGTTCTACATCTGCCGGACAAGAAAAAGGACAAGCTCAAGCCCAAATGGGAAGGCCCCTTCATCATCGATCAAGTCCTGACCGGCGGAGCGTACCGTCTACGAAATGCATCGGATAACCGACTCGAGCCGAACCCATGGAACGCAGCCCGCCTCCGACGATTCTATGCCTAGCGCCGGACTAAGAGTTTGTCCCTTTCCCCCCGTCCAAATTTTTTTTACTTCAGCTGCCTTTTGTTTCTCTTTTTCTTATCAACCTATTCATCCAAGCCTTAAAAGGCCTACTTGCGCAACGTTCGCGCGCAATTGATGTGCTATCCGCACTCATTGTACCTGGGGGCTTCTTTACCAGAAGCTTAATTATACGGGCTTCATGCCCAGCACATGTGTCAAGCCTCCACATGTACCTTTTATTCACCATTATATGCATCGATATGACTTAAGTTTTGGCCAAGCTGGGTTGCCTGGCTCCTGTGCTTACCCCTACGTTCCCGATTGTTCGGCTAGGAGGTAAAGGGAGCACCTCTGCGATTGTTACTGCCGGGTCAGCCGGATGTGTACCTCAGACTGGGTGAAGCCGAAAGCTAGCGTTCTTAAGGGAATATTCGGTCGGTGACTTAAAAGATGATTTTTATCCACTTATTTATCTGCCCCCAGATGTTTTTCTGCTTTTTTCGCAGTCTGGACATGCACTTTAGGGCATGCCACCCCCAGAGGAAAGGAACCCTTAACGGAACTATTCTCCCTAGAAGATGTTTCTTACTACCCATGTAATATAACATAACTAGTTGGGCACTTGTCTGATAAAGCACTGATGACCCCTACGCCTGGTCTCCATGCATACCCCGGTTCTTTCATAACTGAGAAGGTATTCGGGCACACTCCGGACTCTAGGGTCCCGAGGTCGAAGCGAAAAGGTCGGCAAAGACAAACGATCTACAATCCGGCTAGAAGGCATTTTTTATGTCATTCTATAATACATTGTCAAATCGACTGATTGTATTCTTCCTCAA
Source organism: Triticum dicoccoides (assembly GCF_002162155.2). Taxonomy (NCBI): domain Eukaryota; kingdom Viridiplantae; phylum Streptophyta; class Magnoliopsida; order Poales; family Poaceae; genus Triticum; species Triticum dicoccoides. The sequence goes on along the minus strand of NC_041385.1, from coordinate 843,019,284 downwards.
TCCCGTCTAACAGGTTGTCTAATTTACAGTCTTGTTGGGAAAATTTAGCGGCCAACTCCACTTGGCCGTATACTAAACTCACAGGGATCTCCTTCCCATCGGGCCCCACAGGTCCGACTTCGGCCATGTGGTTGGGATCCGCCTTCTTGTACCGCGTCTTTACCATGGCCCGGGCCTCCCTGGCACCTTGGCGGCAGGCCAAAATCTTACATAAATGGAAGCGCTGCTGCACTCCCTGCAGCTTCTCCGCAAGCTCCCCAAGACCCTCGGGTATGGAGAAGGCTGGCCATAACGCCTGGATGACGCCGCTCATAGCCTGCCGAACTCGTTCGATCAGTTGCAGCAATTCGGGAAGTTGATCACCCGTTGTTACGGGCATCTCCTCCGCAGGGCGACCTGTGAGCATACCTAAAGACATACTGTCAAATTGACTTCCTCGCCGAACTCTTCTTTTCAAAGGAGTCCGCTCAAGCACTTACTATATATGCCGCGACGAAGCCACTGATTCTCCTTAGCGGAGCCCGACAGCTCGGCCCGAACGCCTTTCAGCTCTTCTCCAAGCTGGGCATGGGCATCCTGGAGCTTGTTCCTTTCATGCTGCACCTTATGCAGCACCCTCTCGCAGGCCTTTAGTTGGCGCAGAAGTTCTTGCCTGTCCGGATCTTGTCCGGCAGCACCTGCAATGTCGTTTTTTAGACTTGCGCAAAGGCCAAACGCTACTTATCTTTCTAAAATAATGCGTTACCAGGAGAAGTCCTTGCGTTTCCTCCTGCGCCAGAAAATGCGGCCTCAAGTTGGGCCTTGCACTCTTGCAGCTCCTGAGACAGTTGGGTATTCTTCTCGATAAGATCCTACGTTTCATATGATCCTTAAATCAGTTTACTATAACTACTTTAAGTCTCGGGGGCTACTGGCATATATAACTATTAAATTCTCTTACCCGTATGTCTTTTACATACTGCTCCGTGGCTCTGATAAAACCATCTTGAGCAGCACGAAGGTGCGCGTCCCCCGTGGTAAAGGCATTTAACGCCTCGGGGGAGAAGCACGCGTCACGAAATATTGTCCGGCGGTGCCTGTGATTCAGGGCACTCTCCACCTCAGACTTGGTGGCGGACAGTCTGTCGGCATCCTCCGTCGGAGGAACGTCCGGCTCGCGCCTTGCGCTCGCCTCCCCCTCCTGACCAGGTGCGGGAGCCCGACTGGTAGAGGTTGGATTGACAACTTCCACGCCCGCAGTCCGGCGGACGCCTTTTCCCTATAAAAGTCATGAGCACTCAAACGCTTCCTAGGAACGTTGCTCTAAAAACTGAATTGTGAGCTACACCTTTGCGGCGACGTTTCAGTCCGCGCCGCGCTCCTCTTCCGCCTACTGGTCCGAACTGGCCCTTGTTGGTCAGCCACCGCGGGCTCGGCTTCTCGCCCTAGGGGCGCCTCCTGCACAGTGCCATCATATACAGTGGTCAGAAATAAGCAAGGAAGGAATGACGGTGTCAGGGCTTCGGCCGCAATCACCTGGGAAGCCGGATATAGTCCGGGATAGTCGGCCGTGATGGCGACTAAAGCATTGTCCATGCTGAGCTGGTGGAAGACCCCATCGATTAGCTCCACCTTTATGTCCGGATCCTCTTCGGAGGCCGGATCCCGGGATCTCTCTGGATCCTCGGGCTGCGGAGCCGGACTTAGCATGCCCTCTACGGTCCGGCGCAGTTCCTGAGTCGAAAGAGGAACACGATATAAGAAACTTATGTTTCGAAAGGCACGGGTCGGACACGCTGAGTGTTCGCTTACCCAAGGCCGGGGATTATTCATGGAAAACCCATTTAACGTGTTCGTCCGAAGGAAATCCTCCTTCTCCCCATTATACAGGCCGGACAAGATCGTCACCAGATCTTCGGCCGAATCCGGCCCTTTGCGGCCATGACGGGTGGCATCGTCCTCCCCGTTGAAATCCCACATGGGGTGGCCCCTGTATTGTAGTGGCTGCACCCCCCGCATAATGCATGTTGCCATGACTCCAATCATGGTCAACTTGGCATGGGCCAGTAACCTTATTCGGCCCATAAAATAATGGACGCTCTTGTCTTCCTCCAGTTAGGGGCTCCGCGGACGCCAACTAAGGCGTTTCTTCAGAGGAACATTGCTGAACTCCGGGAGGCCGATCCGAACAGGGTCCGGCAGCAGAGCGTCTTCTATATAAAACCATTCCGAAGGCCAGTCTTCGGGCGCCTTCTTAGGGGTTCCAGATGGATATCCGGTCCCGGCAATACGCCATATTTCGGCGCCGCTCACTTGATATATGGACCCCTCGTGAGAGCGGGGTACAAGGCAGAACAACCTCTTCCACAGCGCGAAGTGGGGCTCGACGCCCAGGAAAAGCTCGCAAAGAGCTACATAACCCGCAATATGCAGGATTGAGGCGGGCGTGAGGTGATGAAGCTGGAGTCCGTAGAACTCCAGGAGCCCGCGGAGGAATGGATGTACAGGAAATCTGAGCCCCCTTATCAGATAGGGGACGAAGCATACCCGCTCCCCTTTGTTGGGATTTGGGGTAACCTCTGCTTGCTTCCCACTTTTGTAGGTGGCCAGCCCGGCTCGCACCGGAACCATGAAGGCCGGAGGGAGATATCCCCCCATTTGGAGCTTCACCAGCTCGTTGTGCGAAACAGAGCATCTCCTCCAATCTCCTCGCAAAGGGCCGGGAGCGCGAGAAGAGGAGCCGCGTTGACGGTCCATGATGGAGTAGGTTCTTGGTCGAAAGCGCTCCGATGAGTATTTGCGAGAGGAAGATGGTGATTTGGATCTGGATTCTTGCCTCCCTTATAGGCAGATTGTTCGCACAACTAGGGGGTAAAACATAAAAGACACCCTGGCTTTTCACATTCGCACGACGCGTGGAAGAAGGCCATTATTGGGCGTGGAAGCCAAGACACGCAACATTGATGAGGAAGCTGGACACTGTTCGGCAGGTACGTAGAACTTGAAGGAGAACCCGCCTTGCAACGCCGAAGACTACACGCATGCTGGACTTATCGTAATTGAAGCCTGGTTCGGGGGCTACTGAGGGAGTCCCGGATTAGGGGGTGTCCGGATGGCCGGACTACCATCATCGGCCGGACTATCATCTGCCGGACTATCGTCATCGACCGGACTCCAAGACTATGAAGATAGAAGATTGAAGACTTCTCTCCATGTCCGGATGGGACTTTCCTTGGCGTGGAAGGCAAGCTTGGCGATACGGATATGTAGATCTCCTACCATTGTAACCGACTCTATGTAACCCTAGCCCTCTCTGGTGTCTATATAAACCGGATGGCTCTAGTCTGTAGAACAACATCAACAACCCTTACAATCATACCATAGCCTAGCTTCTAGGGTTTAGCCTCCTTGATCTCGTGGTAGATCCACTCTTGTAAACATCCACAATATCAATATCAATCGAGCAGGACGTAGGGTTTTACCTCCATCAAGAGGGCCCGAACCTGGGTAAAACATCGGGTCCCTTGTCTCCTGTTACCATCCGCCTAGACGCACAGTTCGGGACCCCCTACCCGAGATCCGCCGGTTTTGACACCGACAGCCAGGCTCCGAAGAGCCCCAGCCCAGCGATTACTTGAAGGCCGGCGATGGCGTCTTCATCAAGCTTCCCTGGGCGTCAAGCTCCCGGGCGCCGATCGAAGGAGAGACTTTTGATGAAGAGCTGCTCGCCTCCGCTGGGCTGACGCTGGTCGACGCGCCGAGCAGCAGCAGCGGCGAGTGTGAGGAGGAGAAGCTGCTGCGAAAGCTGCTGTCGCTCTACTGCGCCCGACAAGCCAAGCTGGTGTCCCGAGAAGCACTTGTCGCGAAGGCGGGAGCAGACATAGAGAAGCGCGCGGAGGAGCTCCGGGGCATCAACCAAGAAGCTCTCCGATCCCTGGCAGTGGAGCGGGAGCAACTCGCCGAGGAGTGCAAGGCCTTCATCCTGGAGAAGGCTAAAGTTGAAGAGCAACAACGGCTTGCCGCCGAGAAGCTATCTGCGCAGGAAGGCGAGTTGGCGCAACGGAAGATCAATCTTGACAGCCATGAGGAGGAGCTTGCCGCGCGCGAGCAAACATTTGGCGGGGCTCTCAAGGAAGCAAAGGATGCTGCCGCAGCTGCCGAGGCCGCCAAGAAGGAGCTGGAGACGAAGGTGACGCAGCTGGAGGCCAACCTCAAGGTGAGTGGCGAGGAGCTTGCTGCACTCAAGCATGAGCGCGAGAAGGAATCCTACACTCTTGGCGAGCTGCAGGGTCGTCTCGCTGAGAGGAGCAAGGAGCTTAGTGCCGCCAAGGACTCCAAAGCAGATCTTGAGTTGAAGCTGACTACTTTGACTCAGGCGCTGGACGGCGCCAGGGAGCGGGAGGTGGCCTTGTTGGAGAAGACCAAGGCCGACGAGGCGCTGTTGGCGAGTGCTACTGCCGCCCAGAACACCTTCAGGGAAAACGTGGAGCACTGGACTGAGGGTCTCGTGGATGTTGCCGCAGCCATCGACAAGGAGCTGGCGGAGCTGGGGATGGTGGATCTCGGGTATTCCTCCGATGAGCACCTCCAACCCAGCGCCAAGCTCAGCTTGTTCTTCAAAGGTGTGGTGACGGCTCTCCAACGACTCCGGGAAGAGATCCCAAAGCAGCTGGCCGACGAGTCGCGCCAGATCTGTGCGGGAGCTCTTTAGAAGGTGCTGATGAAGGTGACCTTCCGCAATCCAGGCCTCAACCTCACCAACGTCCTCAAGTCCTTGCCGCCGGATGCTGATGTGGAGGCGCTCAAGACCCTTGTCGCACCCACCGTGGACAGGGTGAGCGGGATCAAGAGGGTTGATGGCGATCTCGTAGATTAGGTTGCCCGTTTTCTCTTTTCCTTGTCGCTGCTGGTCATGTTATGAGAACCATCTATTAGAGCTGCGACAAGCTATCTTGCAATATAACTCTATTTCGGGTAGTGATTGCTATGTTATTTCCTTTACTTGAGTCCTTCCTTTGTATGTTTTTGCCCTGAGCTTTTAGGGAACTTGTCGGCGCAGGCACCTTTGCCGCGAGCGCTGAGTGCGGAACGTCAGCAGCCTGCTGGCGGTGCCGCTTCCGACAAGCAACCTTGTCGCAACTAGTTGCAGCTCACTTAAGTTGTTGAGCGGACTCGAAACAAAGCAAGGGCGCAACTAGCTACGAGTTTGTTCCTCCGCGCACAGGTTTTCCATACAAAGTACGATCGTTCGAGGAAGATAACTTAAAAATTTAAAATTGATTGCTCAAACTTTGGCAACTTAGCTTTTCTGTCGTTTGCTTCCCGGCAAGGCGAAACTTCTTCGAACGACGCTTGGTCCACACCATTATCTTCTCCTCCCCCCCGGCAAACTTGTATGCGAGGGAACCTTCCTTTCTTTGAGAAAGAGAAAGAAGAGAAAATAAAGATATGGAGCCTTGCGGCTCGTTATTGCTTACCGGGAGTAGGTGTTGCACAAAGTGTCAGACAACGCATGCAATAATAAAGTAGAAAGCATGAAATTGACAAGATGTGCGGAGCACATTAGCTTTACTTATGCGCAGGATCTACGCCCGGCTTTGTACAAAGGATTACATGCAACATCGGCAAGACTTGTACAAAAGGTGGTTGCCGGAACAGGTTCCGGCAACCGCGCCCTATGGGTAAAACTTACGAAGATGGTCAATGTTCCAGGAGTTGCTCACCGAAATGCCATCTTCGGTCTCAAGGCGGACAGCGCCAGGCCTAGTGACTCGTCTCACCCGGTAAGGGCCTTCCCACTTTGGCGTCAACTTGTTGGAATTCTTGGCGGACTGAACGCGCCGAAGAACAAGGTCGCCTTCCTCGAGACTTCTGGCACTAACTTTGCGGCTATGGTAGCGGCGCAAAGCTTGCTGGTATCGAGCAGCTTGTACAGCGGCCTGAAGACGGTCCTCCTCAAGGAGCAGTGCGTCATCTTGTCGCAACTGCTCTTGCTCAAGCTCATCATAAGCGAGCACTCGAGGTGACCCGTATACGAGTTCCGTGGGGAGAACTGCCTCTGCTCCATAGACTAGAGCGGAAGGTGTCTGGCCAGTGGCTCGATTTGGCGTCGTCCTGATCGACCAAAGAACCACCGGCAGCTCCTCAATCCAGTTTCTTCCGCACTTGTGCAGCCTGTCGAAAGTTCTGGTCTTGAGCCCTCGCAGCACTTCAGCATTTGCCCTCTCCGCTTGACTATTACTTCTCGGATGAGCAACAGAAGCGAAGCAGACCTTGGCGCCAAGATCTTGGACGTACTGCATGAAGGTGCGGCTCCTGAATTGCGTACCGTTGTCGGTGATGATCCTGTTAGGGATTCCGAAACGGCAAACAATCGACCTGAAGAACTTGACTGCTGACTGTGCTGTCACCTTCCTCACTGCTTCCACTTCCGGCCACTTTGTGAACTTGTCGATGGAAACGTACAAGTACTCAAAGCCCCCGACAGCTCGGGGGAAGGGGCCGAGGATGTCGAGCCCCCAGACCGAAAATGGCCAGGGTAAAGTGATCGTCTAGAGAGCTTGAGCTGGCTGGTGTATCTTCTTGGAATGGAACTGGCACACTTCACACTTGCTTACTTGTGCAGTTGCATCCTGGAGGGCTGTCGGCCAAAAGAAACCTTGCCGGAATGCTTTGCCGGCAAGTGCTCTTGCGCCAATGTGGTGACCACATATGCCTCCATGTATCTCTGCCAACAGCTTTTGTCCATCTTCCCGGTGAATACACTTCAATTTCACACCATTGAGTCTTCTTCTGTACAGTGTGTCGTCGACAAACTGGTACATACTTGACTGCCGGGCTACTCTTTCCGCTTCTTCTTGCTCTTCGGGAAGTTCTCCTGTCTGAAGGAAACGGACGATCTGCTGTGCCCATGTTGGAGCTTGTGGCTCGACAACAAGGACTAAAGGCACATCTGCTGCTGCGGGAACATCCGCTTCTACGGCTAGAACCTGCGGCTCAGCCGGAGCTTGAGGTTCCCTGGCAAGCTTGCCGGAGCAAAACTTGTCGGGAGCGTCTGCTTCAACGGAACAAACCGTAGGGTCCGCCGGAGCAGACTGCTCCTCAGCACTCTTGGTATTGATCTTGGGGACCTTATTGGCGGCGGCTTCGGGGAGCTCTGCCGGAAAATAGTCACCGGAAATCAACTTCCTCTTCTTGTTCTGTCCAGTTGATGGTGCTACAGTTGGTTGAGTCAGCTTGAGCATAAAGATCCCTGGTTCCACAGGTAACTTAAGTGCGGCGCACTTTGACTGGCCATCAGCAATGCCGTTCTGAGCTCTTGGAATGTATTCCATTTGTAGGCCATCAAAATGCTCTTCTAGCTTTCTCACTTCATCAACATAAGCCTCCATCAACGGACTCTGATAATTCTTGTTTACATGGCGGACGACAAGCTGTGAGTCACCCCTGACAATGAGCTTCTAGATCCCAAGGTCCGCTGCTATCCTGAGCCCCGCAAGCAAACCTTCATACTCTGCAGTATTGTTCGTTGCTTGCTCCTTGGGAAAGTGCATATGGACTACGTACTTGAGGTGCTCTCCGGTGGGTGCAACAAGTAGCACGCCCGCACCGGCACCTTGCAGCGAGAAGGCACCATCAAAGTCATCAGCCACTCTTTGCTTGCTTCCTTGACGGGGATGCTCGTTTCCGGAATTTCTTCATCTTGTGTTGGCGTCCATTCTGCTATGAACTCTGCCAATGCTCTGCTTTGGATAGTTGAAGTGCTCTCAAACTTGAGGCCAAAGCTTGACAGTTCCAGTGCCCACTCGACAATCCTGCCTGTTGCTTCTGGATTCTGCAGTATCCTCTTCAACGGAAAGCGAGTGACGACTGTGATCTCATGTGCTTGAAAGTAATGGCACAGCTTTCTCGAGGCCATGAGAAGGCCGAAAAGCAATTTCTGCACACCAGAGTACCTTGACCTAGCCCCCTGCAGAAGGGAACTGACAAAGTAAACTGGGCGCTGCACCATCCTTTTCTGCATCTTCTCGCGCTCCTGCGCAGATCCATCCTCGTCAGGACCAGAGCTGGCCGGCGAAGCCCCCTGCTTGTCGCTGGATGCATCTGCCATGGTTGCTGGCTCATCATCCGCCTCCCTCTCTGCTACTAACGCAACACTAACCACTTGATTGGTTGCCGCTATATATAACAGCAACTTCTCTTGTGGCTTAGGTGCGACAAGTATTGGAGTGGAGGACAGGTATCTCTTTAAGTCCTGCAGCGCAGCCTCCGCTTCCGGAGTCCATTTCATTGGACCTGCCTTTTTCAATATTTTGAAAAATGGCAGGGCGCGCTCAGCAGACCTAGAGATAAACCTGCTGAGAGCAGCCACGCATCCGGCAAGTCTTCGTACATCCTTGACGCGCTTTGGTGCTTCAATCTGCTCAATGGCCTTGATCTTGTCGGGATTGGCTTCAATTCGCCGCTGAGACACGAAGAACCCGAGAAGCTTGCCGGAGGGGACTCCAAACACACACTTCTCAGGGTTGAGCTTGAGGTTGATCTTACGCAGATTTGCAAAGGTTTCATCTAAATCTTGAATCAGAGTTGCCCTGTCCTTGCTTTTGACCACTATGTCATCCATGTAGGCTTCCACATTTCTGTGTATTTGCGGCTCAAAAGCGTGATTGACTGCTCTTGCAAATGTTGAACCAGCATTCTTTAAACCGAAAGGCATCCGTACAAAATAGTATGTGCCACATGGGGTGCTGAATGCGGTCTTTTCCTCATCCTCTTCTGCCATGAAGATCTGATGGTATCCTGAGTATGCATCAAGAAATGAAAGCAAGTCACATCCGGCCGTGGAGTCAACAATCTGATTGATACGCGGCAAGGGAAATGGGTCTTTGGGACAAGCTTTATTAACATCGGTAAAGTCAATACAAAGCCTCCATTTCCCGTTTGCCTTGCGCACGACTACAGGATTGGCCAGCCACGTAGGATGGAGCACTCCTCTGACAAGGCCTGCTGCTTCCAATTTCTTGATTTCTTCTGCAATGAATTCTTGGCGCTCCACTGCTTGCTTCCTGAACTTCTGCTTGACGGGCCGCGCATGAGGACAGACAGCAAGATGGTGCTCAATTACTTTCCTGGGAACACCGGGGATGTCCCCGCTGAGACATGAAGAACCCGAGAAGCTTGCCGGAGGGGACTCCAAACACACACTTCTCAGGGTTGAGCTTGAGGTTGATCTTACGCAGATTTGCAAAGGTTTCATCTAAATCTTGAATCAGAGTTGCCCTGTCCTTGCTTTTGACCACTATTTGATCCATGTAGGCTTCCACATTTCTGTGTATTTTCGGCTCAAATGTGTGATTGACTGCTCTTGCAAATGTTGAACCAGCATTCTTTAAACCGAAAGGCATCCGTACAAAACAGTATGTGACACATGGGGTGATGAATGCGGTCTTCTCCTCATCCTCTTCTGCCATGAAGATCTGATGGTATCCTGAGTATGCATCAAGAAATGAAAGCAAGTCCCATCCGGCCGTGGAGTCAACAATCTGATCGATACGCGGCAAGGGAAATGGGTCTTTGGTACAAGCTTTATTAACATCGGTAAAGTCAATACAAAGCCTCCATTTCCCGTTTGCCTTGCGCACGACTACAGGATTGGCCAGCCACGTAGGATGGAGCACTCCTCTGACAAGGCCTGCTGCTTCCAATTTCTTGATTTCTTCTGCAATGAATTCTTGGCGCTCCACTGCTTGCTTCCTGACCTTCTGCTTGACGGGCCGCGCATGAGGACAGACAGCAAGATGGTGCTCAATTACTTTCCTAGGAACACCGGGGATGTCAGACGGTTGCCACGCAAACACGTCGACGTTCGCCCGCAGGAAAGCAACGAGCGCACTTTCCTATTTAGGGTCGAGAGAGGCACTGATGGTGAAGGTACCACCAGTGCCGTCCTCCTTGGCGGACACCTTCTAGGTCTCTGGCGGAGCTGCCATCGTCTTCTTACACTTGCCAGTGGAGCTCGATGGTGCATCCTCGACGGTAGCGCAGCACTCCGAAGAGGTGCGCTTGCCGGAGTTGGCATCAGAGCTCTTGCCGGACTTGGTCTTCTTCTTCACCCCGGGAGCTTCAGCGGCAAGTGACTTGCGATCTGTTGCGGCTGCTGCTTCCCGATAGATCTTGTCGGCGCAGATAAGAGCATCCTTCTTGTCGCCAGGGACAGAGATGACACTTATCAGGCCTGGCATCTTCAGCATGTTGTAGGCATAGTGAGAGGCCGCCATGAATTTGGCGAGTGCTGGATGGCCAAGTATCCCATTGTAAGGCAATGGAAAGTCAGCAACATCGAAAGTGACCCTCTCAGTCCTGAAGTTCAGCTCGCTGCCAAATGTCACGGGCAACGTGATCTTTCCTTCGGCTTGCTCCTTCCCGGATTGATTCCTTGGAAAGTGCCGGTCTCTTCAAGCTCGCCATCAGGGATCTGGAGCTTCTGGAGCACCGCGGAGGAGATCAGATTCAAGCCGGCCCCGCCGTCAACTAGCATCTTAGTGACCTTGAGGTTGCGGATAGTTGGTGAAACCAACATCGGCAAGCATCCGACCGAAGTTATGCGATCAGGGTGGTCCTCAATATCAAAGATGATAGGCGTGCTGGACCATTTCAGAGGCTTGCGTGACTCGATGGATGGTTCAGCCCCATTGACTTCCCGCATCCACTGCTTGAGTTGGCAGTGTGAAGTATGCAGGGAAGCACCGCCGTCAATGCACAGGACCTCTGTGGCTTTCTGGAACTCCTGCTCATCGGTCTCATCATCATTCATGTCTTCATCGTCGTCGTCATCTTCATCCTTGTCGCGGCCGCGGGGAGGTCTGTCTCCTTGCCGCTGCTTGGCCTTGCCGCGGCGCCCTCCCCGGCACGTTTCTTGCCAGCTCCTCCAGCATCTTCCTGGGCCTTCTCCTTGTCGCGTCGCTCGTATTCAGCTTTTTGTTGCTCGACAAGCTGCTCGACCTTCTTGCAGCTCTGGAGATCATGGCCCTTGGTGCGGTGGATCTTGCAGTACTGCTTGCTGGAGCTGTCCTGCTTGTCGGCGACCGCCACAGCCTGGCAGTTGGTACCCGCGGCAACCTCCTTGCCGGAGCTACCAACTTTGGCTTTCATGGCGCCACCTCCGTTGCCGGACTACATTCTCTCCGGGGAGTTTCCTCCCTTCCTCAGCGCGTTCACACTTGTCGGCCAGGGCATATAGCTCACGGATGTCTCTGATATTGCACATCGCCATCTCCTCCCGCATCCTGCGGTTTCGCACGTTCTGATGGAACGCGCTGATCACCGCGGCAGGGTGGACATCTGGGATGTTGTGCTGTACGCGGCTGAATCTCTGAATGTATTTGCGCAGGGGCTCTCCTTCCTTCTGGGCGAGCAGATGGAGGTCGCTCTCTTGGCCATGAGGCTTGTGGCCGCCTGTGAAGGCACCGACAAACTGATGGCATAGATCTGCCCAAGAGGATATGGAGTTGTCCGGCAAGTGCATGAGCCAGGATCTGACATTGGGCTTGAGCACCAGCGGGAAGTAGTTGGCCAGAATATTGTCATCTCGCCCCCCGGCAGCTTGCACCGCGATGGTGTAGATGCTGAGGAACTCCGACGGGTGCGTCTTGCCGTCGTATTTCTCTGGTACATCTGGCTTGAAATTCTTCTTGCTGGGACACTGGACTTGCCGTAGCTCACGAGTGAACGCAGGGCAACCTACCACGTACGGCAAGTCGCCTGGTTCCCCTGGCGCATGCATGTCGACAGAGGGCCCAGCGCGCTGGTCGGATTGACGCCGCGCTTCTCTTCGGCGCTCGATGCGAGTTCGAGCATCTTCTTGCTGTCGTTCATGAAGAACTTGGCGCTGATCGCGACGAGCTCGTGGATCCGATGACGCGGTGGAGTCGCTGTCGAGGTGGATCCGGCGAGTCGGCGATCTTGGCCTTCGGGGTGGAGAGTGCACGGTGGGTGCACCCCCACCGGTTTCGTCGCCACCGGCCCGAGCTTGGTGGTCCTGCCGCGGCAGCAATGTACTCGGCTGCCGTGGAGTGTCGCCGTTGGCAAAGCCGATGAGACTCTGAATGGTGGCCCTCCATTCGTCGACCTTGTCGGCTGTTGGAGGGTAATCCAGGAGCAGTTGAGCTCTCGCCAAAGCTTCTGCTGGAGTGGTGGGTGGTAGTGGCGAACGGCGCGAGGAGCGGGATATGCTCGGACTTCTAACTATGTTAGAAGGAGCAGTATCCCGTCAAGGCGATCGTGCCTCGCTCGCGCCAGCACGTTGGCGTGCATGCTGGTCTTGAGCGTCCCGAGATCCACCAGCTAGATCTTGGCCCAACGAACGTATGGTACTGCGAGTACCATGACGCTGTCGGTCCCGCACCTCCTGAGATGGGCGCGATGCGTGTACGGATGCCGAGGTCTGTGCTGCCTTGTCCTTGGACTTGGCAGCACCCTGGGCTCCCCCATCGACGCCCGTTCTTCCGCCGGCGTCTACCCCACCACTCGTTTGCTCCGGTGGTGGTGGGATCGACGTGGACGGATCAGCTGCCGCCGAAGTCTTCTTCTTCGGAGGCATGTCGATGAAGAAGATGAAGATGTTGCTCGTGTGAACGCCGGATCAGGTTCACACAGCCTCGACACCTCCTACCTGGCGCGCCAAAGATGTCTGGGAAGCTGGTCTGACCCACGAACACCTATGGGGGCCGGCGGACCGGACCCCTTTCGGTTCGGCGGGGGGCGGAGATCGCACGAAGAGCAGATCGAGGCGAAGCACACGAGCAGTTTACCCAGCTTCGGAGCTCTCCGGAGAGATAACACTCCTACTGCTGCATGTCTGAGTTGTATTGTGTTCTTGCTCGAGAGCGCTGAACGCTACAGTACACACCAGCTGCTAACGAGACCGAGCGTGATAGTGTCCGAACCTTTCTCTATGTTGCGCATGGGCCTCCTTTTATATGCTCAAGGGGTCTCCGACAGGTGGCAACGTAGACAAGGGCAAAAAGGGAAAATGAGTTGCGGTTGGTACAGCTACTTGTACAGTGTATCATACGTAACCCTGACGGCAGGGGACAAAGGCATTAAATGCCCATCTATGTCACCTAAACAATGCAGAAAGGGACCGTCAGGGACGCCACCGCTTGCCACGATGGCAATCTTGTCAGCACCGCTTGCCACCGCGCCCCGCTGGCCGCACGGCCTCTTGCCACGCGTGCCTGGAAAGGTCCCAGGGCGACACGTTGGTGGATGTGCTGGAGCGCAGGAACAGAGTGGTAGTCTGCCGCGGCAAGCGCCTTGCCGCGGTTGTTGCCTTGTCGCGTCCGGAAGCTTGTCGCTCACCGGGCCTTCCCGGCAAGCTCCTCTTGCCGGGGCCTTGTCTCCTAGGTGCCTTGGTTGGCCTTCCCAGCAAGCTCCTCTTGCCGGGGTCTTGTTTCCTTGGCTTGAATACTTTGTTCTTGAATGGCTCCAAAGGAACCAAGGAGGACCTAGGCGGTTACCCGGCAAGCCTTGTCGCGGGGGGCTGCAACTGCCCGTGCACGCGTTCGGGATACTAGGGTACCCCTACTCTAGTACACCGACAACCTCGCTTTTCCTCCTCCAAAAATCTGTAGACAATCCAGAGGTCACGCAGCCATGAGCCAGGCCATGATCTTGCCGGTCCTCCTATAACCCATGGCTGTGCGGTCTTCTTCCAGTAATCCTCGGTACTTCCATCATACAGGTTGAACGAAAGTATCACCAATCACCACCAGCCCCCAGATCGAGATGTTGTAGCATTGCACCTGTTACCGGTGTTAGACTTAATCTTGATTCCATGTATCTGCATATTTAGTTTGCTTTCGTTGTGCATGTAGGATAGGTTAGAGAGTAGCTAGTCCGGTGAAGCTTCAGCGGAGGCACGCGGAGAAGATGAGATGTCAGGCTGCCGTGCGACGCGGCGAGCACGAGGAGATGTCGATATTGCTATGCGATAAGGCAACGCCGTGTGATGCGGCAAGATGCGACCGTGGCTGGAGCGTGACGGGCTGCTCATTCAGGTTGAGCCAAGTGATTTGGCCAAGTCAGAATTAGTTAGAGTATGTGAGGCTGTAGCTGCATGTGTGCGTGGTGCTAGCCGAGTCAAGAGTCAGTGCATGCGTGAGTTTGTTAGTGATTGACATGGGCGTGCATGTAGCTAGTCAGTTGGCGAATGGGTTAGTGCGTGGAGGGTGCTGTTAGTGGCCGGTTAAGGTGGCTGGTAGTGCGTGCGTGAGTCCAACACCTAATGTATATATACATGTTGCATACTGAGTAATGAAGTGAGGCCGAGAGGGCTGAGCAGAGAAACCATGTAGCCATTGTGGTTCACCAAGGGAGTGTCTCTGGCAAAGCCGTTCCTCTTCCTTGGTATATGCGTGCGTGTGTGTGTGTTCATGAGAGAGTTCTTGAGAGAAAACACAAGAGAATTGTGTGAGAGGGAGAAGAGAGTTGTGAGAGGCAACTCGAGGTAGAAGAAGAAGCGGCGCTGCGAGAGGAGGCGGCGCCAACAATTGGTATCAGAGACAGGTTGATTCGTGGCGGCGACGACGGTGCCGGCGGCTATGGTGGCCGCCGTGGTGCTGGGCGGAGGCAACGGCTGCGACGGCGGTGACGCGGTGGACTCCATGTGAGGTGGAGGACGTCGGTGCGAGGTGATGGCTGGCAGCGGTGCGATACCGCTGATGGCCGGTTTCGGTGCGATGCCGCGAGGTGATGATGGCGTGGTGATCGGCGTTGCGAAGGCGCCGTCCACGTCAAGAGGTGGCTGCTGCGTGCGGCAGGACGATGTGGTGATGGGCGCTGTGACGGCGTCGACCACGACAAGATGGTGCATGGTGGTGTCCGGCGCTGCGACGGCGTCGTCCACGACAAGGAGGTCTTCGCCGGTGTGATGCCGCGCGAACAGGTGGTTGCGGTGTGATGCCGCTAGGAGGAGATGGCAGTGCGATGCTGCCACGACGACGGTGCGATGCCGACAAGACGATGATGAGATGCCGCTGAGAAGATCGATGTACGGCGTGCGAGGCCATCATGAGGATAGATGTGAAGCTAGCTGACGGTGGTGTTTTGGGTGGTGTGACGCCATCCCCAAGGTGAGCTGCTGCGACGACGGCGGCGAGATGTACGTGACCAGTGGTGTGATGCCGCTGAAGAACATGCAAGTGGAGATCGATGGTGCAGCATGGTGAAGCTGCAGCGTGAGGCAAGGTGGTGTGGTCTTGGCGCTGCAAAGTCTTGGCAAGTGGTTGTGGGTGATCTGCATTGATGATAGGAGAATCAAGATTAGGGGGTGAATGTTAGACTTAATCTTGATTCCATGTATCTGCATATTTAGTTTGCTTTCGTTGTGCATGTAGGATAGGTTAGAGAGTAGCTAGTCCGGTGAAGCTTCAGCGGAGGCACGCGGAGAAGATGAGATGTCAGGCTGCCGTGCGACGCGGCGAGCACGAGGAGATGTCGATATTGCTATGCGACAAGGCAACGCCGTGTGATGCGGCAAGATGCGACCGTGGCTGGAGCGTGACGGGCTGCTCATTCAGGTTGCGCCAAGTGATTTGGCCAAGTCAGAATTAGTTAGAGTATGTGAGGTTGTAGCTGCATGTGTGCGTGGTGCTAGCCGAGTCAAGAGTCAGTGCATGCGTGAGTTTGTTAGTGATTGACATGGGCGTGCATGTAGCTAGTCAGTTGGCGAATGGGTTAGTGCGTGGAGGGTGCTGTTAGTGGCCGGTTAAGGTGGCTGGTAGTGCGTGCGTGAGTCCAGCACCTGATGTATATATACATGTTGCATACTGAGTAATGAAGTGAGGCCGAGAGGGCTGAGCAGAGAAACCATGTAGCCATTGTGGTTCACCAAGGGAGTGTCTCTGGCAAAGCCGTTCCTCTTCCTTGGTATATGCGTGCGTGTGTGTGTGTTCATGAGAGAGTTCTTGAGAGAAAACACAAGAGAATTGTGTGAGAGGGAGAAGAGAGTTGTGAGAGGCAACTCGAGGTAGAAGAAGAAGCGGCGCTGCGAGAGGAGGCGGCGCCAACAACCGGTGCCGCAGTGAAGATTGGTTCAAGCTAATTCAGTTAGTCACTCTTTCTCTTAAATCCTTCCATTCCCCGTATACTCCACATGCTTAGTACGTAGGGTATTAAAATCGATTTTCAGATTATGTAGTGCCTAGACTCACTCGAACCTTTAGCGTCTTTCACTTTTGTGTGGTGCACTACAGGAGTTGATTGAGATAGTAGATACTGATATGTTTCTTCAAATCGATTTCATTTCTTCAAATCTAGACAGATCTGATTTTTAGATAGTAGATAAAATCGCTTGCAAAAAAAGATAATAGATAAAACGTCCATATGTGACCCCGAGCATTTTTTTCAGGGTGCAAAGTGGAGGTGAAATTGATATTGTGCATGAAAAACATCCAAGATAAATATGTTGTGGGTCACATATGGAAGTTTTATCCATTAGACTATCGATTCATGTCCCTAAAATCTATGATTTTCACTAACTTTAGGAGCACATAGTATTGTAGTGGTGCAAACTTCTGTAATGGCATCATAAGTGTGAGAGATGCATGTCAAAGTTTATGATTCTGTTCGTAATGTCCTGCAGTTCCAGTTAGTTGTTAATTTCTGTTAAGAAGAAATTAATAAGCATGAAACACCCAGGAACTGTTCCTATTTGTATGTACCTTGAGACTTCAAATGTTATCACTGACATTTACATGGTTCTTTTGCTGAAGGATTTCCTTCAGAATCAACATCAAAACCATCAGATGTTGAAGACTAGAGGTGATATTCTTTTGTTCCAGTTTCCTATGGAGCTATATACATATCAATGCATGTGTTAATTGTACTACAATGATATATGTAGACCATTTTTCCCTTACTGTTCAAAGGTACAATGTTGTGGGTTTTTTATTGTAATTGTACACAGATATGCACCATATATATGTTCTATTAAACTCTACAAACTATCTTATCATTGTCCTTGGAATGCCCCTATGGATGACATATTTTTCTTTCAATACTGTTGCAAATTTGCAAATACAATAAAGTCACGGAAATACAAATTCTTGGTTGTTTATCATAATCACCGTGCTGATTCTTTTTTGTTCTAAACAGTACGGAGTATTAAAAAAGTACAAATAAGGGAACATTAAAGCTTTGGTATAAATACAAAATCTTTTCCATCCGAGCCCGTTTGGGTCAATTTTCGAAAGAACACAAAATTGCTCTTTTTTGAGGAAAGGCTCGAACATTCAGTATAACAAACACCTCAAATAATAATTGTTATTCCGACAGCCTGAGACAAATGTGCCCAAACCACGATGTACATATACAACTAACCTCTTGATGAAGTAACATATTTTTTTACTTAAGCATATAAATTTGACAATGTCATCTAGATGTGGCACTTGGAGTCTTTATAGGTAGGTGCAAATCTACAAATAAATAATTCCTATACTACAAGAGGAACCACGTGTGCATTTGCTGTATTTAAGTGTGTCATTTAATTATTAATATAAAACATATCTAACTAACATATATTCCTTCAAATATTCTAAATGGAGATCGAACAAATGACGGATGTGAACTCTTTTTCATTATCATGTTGATCAAGCACTTCAGATCAATAGAAAACTCTATTAATTGAAAAATAATGACAAATAATTACTCCTCTAAATGCTCTTATATTAGTTTACGGAGGGAGTAATAGTTAGACACAATGATGCATGCAAATGAAAATTTATGTGACCTAATACAATCCAAGAATTTGACCTAGCCCGTGCAGTTGCACAGGTTGATGACTAGTGTGTTAATGAACCCAATATCACCCACTTGTATTTTCTTCAATTCGGCAATCTTCAGTCTACATAATATAGTGAGGATAATTATAAATACATGCAATGAAAGAGCTGAGTTATATAGAGAGACTTAATGACAGAAGTAGTACTACTTACAGACAGTAGAAGGTGACCGTTGCTTTATCGAGGGCCAATTGATTGAAAAACTGATAGAACTCCTCAAATGGAATAGGCAACAGTTCAATTCCAACGAGGTCATGCTCCTTTTTAACTCTCACATACAAAGTACTCCTCCCCTCAGACTCTCTGCAGGTTTTCATGTACCAATCATGCAATCTTCGCATCATCGTTGATAGAGATCGTTCATGTTTGACGAGAGGCTTCCCGTACTCGTATCTTTGTATCTGCACCTCCAAGAAATCATAATGTACATCGTCGGCCAGGTAATCTCCAGGATTGCTATAACCGGGCACCATCCTTGGATCGACGATGTCACTAGCAGGCACCTTGAGCGGGGGGGGGGGGCACGATTGCTTTGCTTGTTCGCCGAGCTGGGCAATTTGTTTCCCAGCTCGTCGTTCTTTCATCCTTTGATCACTGACAGTACTTCCCGACCTCTCCGCTTCGGCAAATGCCTTTCCAATAATGTGCTCATAGTTGCCTTTCGGCGGAGACTTGGGTGGTTTTGTCAGGGCAGCCAGAGTGCGCTTCGCTTTCACCGGATCTACCTTCTCCTCCGAGGGTGGATGTCTCTGTGTTTTCAACCCTTGAAACCAGTCCTTCACTTCGGTTCACGCGATCTTCGCGTTCTCCTCCGGGGTCATCTCATATGGTAACTTCTCTGGAGTCTTCAGAAAAGGACCGAATCTGTATGTCCTCCCGCCTTTCGCTGTACTGCTAGACGCCGGCAGAGAAGACGGAGCGGATGCCTTCTTTCCTTGCTTACGAGGCGGAGGAGAAGGACTACGACGCGCCGGAGCGGCGGCGGGTCTCTTCCACCCTTGCTGACGAGGCGGAGAAGGAGGAGGTTGGCTGCTCGGGCGCGCCGGCGCAGGCGGAGAAGGAGGCGGAGTGCCGCCACGCGCCGGAGAAGGAGCCGGCCGAGTGCCCTGATCGTCACTCGCCGGAGGAGGAGGCGGTGGAGGAGGCGGAGTGCCCTGACTCGCCGGAGGAGGAGGAGGAGGAGGCGGAGGCGTCCAGTTCGGAAGGTTGATGAGATCCTTCCGCGATAGGCATGGAGTCTTCAGAGCAGAACCCAGCCGAGTCTCCCCTTCACCGGTAGGGTGGTCAAGCTGGAGGTCCTCAAATCCCTCTGTGATTTCATCCACCATCACCATAGCATATCCTTCTAGAATCGGCCGGCAGTGAAAAGTTGCACCGGATTTAGTAGGATAAACAGAGCCAACAGCCGCCTTGACCTTCAAATTCATCCATTGCGCCATAAGGTGGCAATTTTCAGCCTCCGTGATAGCATCCACGGGATAGCTGGCAGGAGCCGTCAAGGCATGCTCCCGCTGAAGCAGCTCGGTGGAAGCCACGCTGCTTCTCTGCTGAGATGGCGGGGTAGCTTCGGGGGAAGCTTCGGCAGGTCGTTTGCTGCGATCTGCTTCTCTTTCCTCTATCGCTTGTACCCTTGCATGCAGCGCCTGCAGTTCTGTCTGCTGCACTTTCTTCCTCCTCTCCTGGCATTTGTAACCGCCTGCGTCTGGAAACCCAGCCTTCCACGAAACGGAGCCTGGCGTGCCTCGTGTCCGTCCAAGGTGCTCAGGATTCCCGAGGGCCATTGTGAGCTCGTCGTTCTCTCTGTCTGGAAAGAACGTCCCTTGCTGCGCTGCTTCAATATATTGCTGAAGCCTCTTGACTAGTATGTCCAATTGATAGTCCGTCCAAATGCACTTCCCTGATACAGGGTCCAAGGTTCCGCCAGCCCCGAAGAACCAAGTCCGGCAATGGTCTGGCCAGTTCATTGTCTCTGGTTCGATCCCTTTATCAAGCAGATCATTCTCAGCCTTGGCCCACTTAGGCCGGGCTATGAGGTAGCCACCTGACCCCGTGCGATGGTGAAGCTTCTTCTTCGCAGCATATTTCTTGTCTTTCGCCGACATCATTTTACTCTTTTTCGATGTCTTGTGGGCCACAAATGCGGGCCAGTCATCTCTGATCTTCTCATATTTGCCCTTGAATTCTGGGGTCTCTTTTTTATCGACAAACTTATTCAGGTCTTTCTTCCAATTCCTGAATAGGTCTGCCATCTTCTTAAGAGCAAAAGACTTGATTAATTTCTCAACTGGCTTCTCCGGATCATCCTCTGGTGGTAGGGTGAAATTTGACTTCAGCTCAGTCCAAACATCATTTTTCTGCATATCATTGACATAAGACACCTCAGGGTCTTCGTTCTTAGGCTTATACCATTGCTGGATGCTAATCGGGATCTTGTGCCTCAGGTGTATCTTTTGTCTTCCCATACACGCCCAAGAAGCCTAGCAGGTTCACGCAAAGGTTCTTTGTCACGTGCATCACGTTGATCGAAGAGCGAACCTCTAGGTCTTTCCAGTAGGGTAGGTCCCAAAATATAGATTTCTTCTTCCACATGGGTGCGTGATTCTCAGCGTCATTCGGAACAGCTAGTCCGCCGGGACCCTTTCCAAAGATTACGTGTAAATCATTGACCATAGCAAGTACGTGATCACTGGTACGCATGGCGGGCTTCTTCCGGTGATCTGCCTCGCCTTTGAAATGCTTGCCTTTCTTTCTACATTGATGGTTGGTCGGAAGAAATCGACGATGGCCCAGGTACACATTCTTCCTGCAGCTTCCCAGGTATATACTATCGGTGTCAAGTAAACAGTGCGTGCATGCGTGGTATCCCTTGTTTGTCTGTCCTGAAAGGTTACCGAGAGTGGGCCAATCGTTGATGGTCACGAACAGCAACGCCTTTAGGTCAAATTCCTCCTTTTTGTGCTCATCCCACGTATGTACACCGTTTCCATTCCATATCTGTAAAAGTTCTTCAACTAATGGCCTTAGGTACACATCAATGTCGTTGCCGGGTTGCTTAGGGCCTTGGATGAGAACTGGAATCATACTGAACTTCCGCTTCGTGCACATCCAAGGAGGAAGGTTATACATACATAGAGTCATGGGCCAGGTGTTGTGATTGCTACTCTTCTCCCCGAAAGGATTAATGCCATCGGCGCTTAAAGCAAACCATACGTTCCTTGGGTCCTTTGCAAACTCATCCCAGTACTTTCTCTCGATTTTTCTCCACTGCGACCCGTTGATACGTCTCCAACGTATCTATAATTTTTGATTGCTCCATGCTACTTTATCTATTGTTTTGGACTATAATGGGCTTTATTTTCCACTTTTATATTATTTTTCGGACTAACCTATTAATCGGAGGCCCAGCCCAGAATTGCTGTTTTTTTCCTTTTTCAGTGTTTCGAAGAAACGGAATATCAAACGGAGTCCAAACGGAATGAAACCTTCGGGAACGTGATCTTCTCACCGAACGTGATCCAGGAGACTTGGACCCTACTCCAAGGAGTGCCAGAGGCGGTCACCAGGGTGGGGGGCGCGCCCTCCCCCCCTGGGCGCGCCCCCTGCCTCGTGGGCCCCCAGACGCTCCACCGACGTACTCCTTCCTCCTATATATACCTACGTACCCCCAACAAATCGGGGAGGGAGCCAAAAACCTAATTCCACCGCCGTATCTTTCTGTATCCACGAGATCCCATCTTGGGGCCTATTCCGGAGCTCCGCCAGAGGGGGCATCCACCACGGAGGGCTTCTACATCAACACCATAGCCCCTCCGATGAAGTGTGAGTAGTTTACTTCAGACCTTCGGGTCCATAGCTAGTAGCTAGATGGCTTCTTCTCTCTTTTTGGATCTCAATACAATGTTCTCCCCCTCTCTCGTGGAGATCTATTCGATGTAATCTTCTTTTTGCGGTGTGTTTGTTGAGACCGATGAATTGTGGGTTTATGATCCAGCTTATCTATGGAAAATATTTGATTCTTCTCTGAATTCTTTTATATATGATTAAGTTATCTTTGCAAGTCTCTTTGAATTATCCATTTGGTTTGGCCAAATGGATTGGTAGTTCTTGCAATGGGAGAAGTGCTTAGCTTTGGGTTCAATCTTGCGGTGTCCTTACCTAGTGAAAGAAGGGGTTGCAAGGCACGTATTGTATTGTTGCCATCGAGGATAACAAGATGGGGTATTTATCATATTGCATTAATTTATTCCTTTACATCATGTCATCTTGCTTAAAGCGTTACTCTGTTTTTAACTTAATACTCTAGATGCATGTTTGATAGCGGTCGATGAGTGGAGTAATAGTAGTAGATGCAGAATCGTTTTGGTCTACTTGTCATGGACGTGATGCCTATATACATGATCATTGCCTAGATAACCTCATAACTATGCTCAATTATGTCAATTGCTCAACAATAATTTGTTCATCCACCGTAGAATACTTATGCTCTTGAGAGAAGCCACTAGTGAAACATATGGCCCCCGGGTCTATTCTCATCATATCAATCTCCATCACTTTATTTAGTTGCTTTGCTTTTACTTTTTACTTTGCATCTTTATACCAAAAATACCAAAAATATTATCTCTATCAGATCTCACTCTCGTAAATGACCGTGAAGGGATTGACAACCCCTAAAAAGCGTTGGTTACGAGTAGCTATCATTTTGTGCAGGTACGAGGGACTTGCGCGTGGCCTCCTACCTTGGTTCTCAAAAACTGAGGGAAATACTTATGCTACTGTGCTGCATCATCCCCTCCTCTTCGCGGAAAACCAACGCAAGCTCGAGACTTCGTTGATTTATGTGATATGCAAAAGATGCCGCTACTCATCCGAATGGCTTCGTTGATTTATGTGATATGCAAAAGAAAAAAGATGTCGATAATGATGTCATTAAATTTAAGCTATTTCCTTTTTCGCTTAGAGATCGTGCTAAAGCGTGGTGTTCATCTTTGCCTAAAAATAGTATTGATTCTTGGAACAAGTGCAAAGATGCTTTTATCTCTAAGTAGTTTCCTCCCGCTAAGATTATCTCTCTTGGGAACGATATTATGAATTTTAAGCAACTTGATCATGAACATGTTGCACAAGCTTGGGAGAGAATGAAATTAATGCTACGTAATTGTCCTGCTCATGGTTTGAACTTATGGATGATTAATACAAAAAATTTATGCTGGATTGAATTTTGCTTCTAGAAATCTTTTAGATTCGGCCGTGGGAGGCACTTTTATGGAAATCACTTTAGGAGATGCTACTAAACTCCTAGATAATATTATGGTCAATTATTCTCAATGGCATACTGAAAGATCTACTAATAAAAAAGTGCATGCTATAGAAGAAATCAATGTTTTGAGTGGAAAGATGGATGAACTTATGAATTTATTTGCTAAGAGTGTTCCTTCTGATCCCAATAATATTCCTTTATCTACCTTGATTGAGAATAATAATGAATCTATGGATGTGAATTTTGTTGGTAGGAATAGTTTTGGAAACAATGCGTATAGAGGGAATTTAATTCCTAGGCCTTATCCTAGTAATCCTTCTAATAATTATGGAAATTCCTACAACAACTCTTATGGAAATTTTAATAAGATGCCCTCTGAATTTTAGAGTAGTGTTAAAGAGTTTATGAATTCACAAAAGAATTTTAATGCTTTGCTTGAAGAGAAATTACTTAAAGTTGATGATTTGGCTAGGAACGTTGATAGAATTTCTCTTGATGTTGATTCTTTAAAGCTTAGATCTATTCCTCCTAAGCATGATATCAATGAGTCTCTCAAATCTATGAGAATTTCCATTGATGAGTGCAAAGAAAGAACCGCTAGGATGCATGCTTCCAAAGATGCTTTTATTAAAGCGAGTTCTTCTAATTCCTATGAAAATCAAGATGAAGATATAAAAGTGATTGATGTGTCCCCTATTAAATCTTTGTTTTGCAATATGAATCTTTATGAAACTGAATATGATCTTCCTTTACCTAGAAGGCGTTCTAAGAATTCTGAGTTTTTAGATCTTAATGATGAAATTGATAAAAGTGGGATTGAAAGAAATAGAAATCTAGATGTTACTAAACACACTATATTGGATCTCAAGGAATTTAATTATGAAAATTGCTCTTTAATTGATTGTATTTCCTTGTTGCAATCCGTGCTAAATTCTCCTCATGCTTATAGTCAAAATAAGGCTTTTACCGAACACATTGTTGAAGCCTTGATGCAATCTTATGAAGAAAAGCTTGAGTTGAAAATTTCTATCCCTAGAAAACTCCATGATGAGTGGGAACCTACTATTAAAATTAAAATTAAAAATTATGAGTTTCATGCTTTGTGTGATTTGGGTGCTAGTGTCTCTACTATTCCCAAAACTTTGTGTGATTTGCTAGATTTCCGTGATTTTGATGATTGCTCTCTAAACTTGCATCTTGCGGATTCCACTATTAAAAAGCCTATGGGAATAATTAATGATGTTCTTATTGTTGCAAATAGGAATTATGTGCCCGTAGATTTTATCGTTCTTGATATCGATTACAATCCTTCATGTCCTATTATTCTTGGTAGACCTTTCCTTAGAACGATTGGTGCAATTATTGATATGAAGGAAGGGAATATTAGATTCCAATTTCCATTAAAGAAAGGCATGGAACACTTTCCTAGAAATAAAATAAAATTACCATATGAATCTATCATGAGAGCCACTTATGGATTGCCTACCAAAGATGGCAATACCTAGATCTATCCTTGTTTTTATGCCTAGCTAGGGGCGTTAAACGATAGCGCTTGTTGGGAGGCAACCCAATTTTATTTTGTGTTTTTTTGTTTTTGGTTCTGTTTAGGAATATGTAATCCATCTAGCCTCTGTTTAGATGTGGTTTTATCTTTTAATTAGTGTTTGTCCCAAGTTGGACCTATTGGATCTTCTTGGATGATAGTTATTTGATCTTGCTGTAATTTCCAGAATCTTTGTGCTCAGTGCCCGAATTGTTAAAAATCACCAGAACGTGATAAAATACTGATTCCATTTTCTGCTGATCAATAAACAAATTGTCCAGGTCTTATAATTTTGGTAGAATTTTTTTAGGTTCCAGAAGTTTGCGTTAGTTACAGATTACTACAGACTGTTCTGTTTTTGACAGATTCTGTTTTGCGTGTGTTGTTTGCTTATTTTGATGAATCTATGGTTAGTAGAATAGTTTAAAATCCATAGAGAAGTTTTAATACAGTAGGTATATCACCAATATAAATAAAGAATGAGTTCATTACAGTACCTTAAAGTAGTCTTTTGTTTTCTTTCTCTAACGGAGCTCACGAGATTTCTATTGAGTTTTGTGTTGTGAAGTTTTCAAGTTTTGGGTGAATTGTTTTGATGGATTATGGAACAAGGAGTGACAAGAGCCTAAGCTTGGGGATGCCCATGGCACCCCCAAGATCATCCAAGGACACCAAAAAGTCAAAGCTTGGGGATGCCCCGGAAGGCATCCCCTCTTTCATCCACTCCCATCGGTAATTTACTTGGAGCTATATTTTTATTCACCATCATGATATGTGTTTTTCTTGGAGCGTCTTGTATTATTTGAGTCTTTGCTTGTTAGTTTAACACAACCATCCTTGATGTACACACCTTTTGAGAGAGCCATATATGATTTGAAATTTGATAGAATACTCTATGTGCTTCACTTATATCTTTTGAGCTTGAAAGTTTCTGCATAGTGCTTCACTTATATCTTTTTGAGCGTGATAATTTTTTGCTCTAGTGCTTCACTTAGATCTTTTAGAGCACGGTGGTGGATTTGTTTTAAAGAAACTTGATCTCTCATGCTTCACTTAGATTATTTTGAGAGTCGTTAATAGCATGGTAATTTGCTTAATGTTAATATACTTGGTATTCAAGATATGTGAAACTTTCTTTTGAGTGCATTGAATACTAAGATAAGTTTGATGCTTGATAATTGTTTCGAGATATGAAGGTGATAATATTAGAGTCATACTAGTTGAGTAGTTGTGAATTTAAAGAATACTTGTGTTGAAGTTTGTGATTCCCGTAGCATGCACGTATGGTGAACCGTTGTGTGATGAACTCGGAGCATGATTTATTTATTGATTGTCTTCCTTATGAGTGGCGGTCAGGGACGAGCGATGGTCTTTTCCTACCAATCTATCCCCCTAGGAGCATGCGCGTAATACTTTGCTTTGATAACTTCTAGATTTTTTGCAATAAGTATATGAGTTCTTTATGACTAATGTTGAGTGCATGGATTATACACATTTTCTCCCATCCTTCCACCATTGCTAGCCTCTCTAATACCGCGCACTTTTCGCCGGTATCATACACCCACCATATATCCTTCCTCAAAACAGCCACCATACCTACCTATTATGGCATTTCCATAGCCATTCCGAGATATATTGCCATGCAACTTTCCACCGTTCTGTTTATTATGACACGCTCCATCATTGTCATATTGCTAGCATGATCATGTAGTTGACATCATATTTGTGGCACAACCACCTTTCATAATTCTTTCATACATGTCACTCATGTTTCATTGCATATCCCGGTACACCGCCGGAGGCATTCATATAGAGTCATACTTTGTTCTAAGTATTGAGTTGTAATTGTTGAGTTGTAAGAAAAATAAAAGTGTGATGATCATCATTATTAGAGCATTGTCCCAAGTGAGGAAAGGATGATGGAGACTATGATTCCCCCACAAGTCGGGATGAGACTCCGGACGAAAAAAAAGAGGCCATAGAAAAAGGGAAAGGCCCAAATAAAAAAATAAAAAAATGAGAGAAAAAGAGAGAAGGGACAATGTTACTATCCTTTTTACCACACTTGTGCTGCAAAGTAGCACCATGATCTTCTAGTAGAGACACAGTTGCTGCTCTGAAAAAATGAGAGAAAAAGAGAGAAGGGACACAGTTGCTGCTCTGAAAAAAAACCAACGTTGAACCCAAACACGAGACTATGTGCTTCTGTAATGAGAGGAACGGACACTAAAGCAGAACCACCCTAGATACTTGGTAGATAAGAAGGCAGGCAAGGTCGACTGAAGTATATTGGATATACATCATGTTAATGTGTACTTTACTAGTACTCCTAGTAGCACCAGGGTATTAGATACCGGTTCGGTTGCTAAGTGTTAGTAACTCGAAATAAAAGCTACGGAATAAACGGAGACTAGCTAAAGGTGAGCTGACAATATGTGTTGGAAGTGTTTCCAAGGTTGATGTGATCAAGCATCGCACGCTCCCTCTACCATCGAGATTGGTGTTAAACCTAAATAATTGTTATTTGGTGTTTGCGTTGAGCATAGACATGATTGGATTATGTCTATCACAATACGGTTATTCATTTAAGGAGAATAATGTTTACTCTGTTTATTTGAATGATACCTTTAATGGTGTGACACCTAAAAGAATGGTTTATTGAATCTCGATCGTAGTGATACACATTTTCATGCCAAAAGATATAGTACCACTTACTTGTGGCACTGCCATGTAAGTCATATTGGTATAAAACGCATGAAGAAGCTCCATGTTGATGGATCTTTGGACTCACTCGTTTTTGAAAAGTTTGAGACATGTGAGCCATGTCTATTGGTGTATACGCATGAAGAAACTCCATGCAGATGGATCGTTTGGACTCACTTGATTTTGAATCGCTTGAGAAATGCAAATCATACCACATGGGCAAGATGACTGAAAAGCCTCGTTTTCAGTAAAATGGAACAAGATAGCAACTTGTTGGAAGTAACACATTTTGATGTGTGCAGTCCAATGAGTGCTGAGGCATGCAGTGAATATCGTTATCTTCTTACTTCATGGATGATTTAAGTAGATACTGAGTGTATTTACTTGATGAAACACAAGTCTGAATTATTGAATGGTTCAAGTAATTTCAGAGTGAAGTTGAAGATCATCATGACAAGAGGATAAAATGTCTGTGATATGATCATAGAGATGACTATCTGAGTTACGAGCTTTGGCACGCAATTAAGACATTGTGGAAATTGTTTCACAATTAATACCACCTGGAACACCATAATTTGATGGTGTGTCCGAACATCATATTTGCACCCTATTGGATATAGTGCGTACCATGATGTATCTTATCGAATTACCACTATTGTTCATGGGTTAGGCATTAGAGACAACCTCACTCACTTTAATAGGGCACCACGTAATTCCGTTGAGACGACACCGTTTGAAATATGGTTTGGAGAAACCTAAGTTGTCGTTTCTTGAAAGTTTGGGGCTGCGATGCTTATATGAAAAGTTTCGTCGTGATAAGCTCGAACCCAAAGCGGATAAATACATCTTCATAGGATACCCAAAATGGTTGGGTATACCTCCTATCTCAGATCCGGAAGCAAAAGTAATTGTTTCTAGAAACGGGTCTTTTCTCGAGGAAAGGTTTCTCTCGAAAGAATTGAGTGGGAGGATGGTGGAGACTTGATGAGGTTATTGAACCATCACTTAAACCAGTGTGTAGCAGGGCACAGGAAGTTGTTCATGTGGCACCTATGCCAATTGAAATGGAAGCTGATGATAGTGATCATGATGCTTCGGATCAAGTCACTACCGAACCTCGTAGGTCGACAAGGACGCGTACTACTTCACAGTGGTACGCAATCCTGTCTTAGAGGTCATGTTGCTAGACAACAATGAACCTACGAGCTATGGAGAAGCGATGGTGGGCCCGGATTCCTACGAATGGCTCGAGGCCATAAAATCCGAGAAAGGATCCATGACTTTGGAAGAAATACTTGATGGTCGTAAGGCCGTTGGCTAAAGATGGATTTTAAAAGGAAGACAGACAATGATGGTAAGTATCACCATTAAGAAAGCTCGACTTGTCGTTAAGATGTTTTCCAACAAGTTCAAGGAGTTGACTACGATGAGACTTTCTCACTCATAGCGATGCTAAGAGTCTGTTGGGATTATATTAGCAATTACTGCATGATTTATGAAATCTTGCAGATAGGATGTAAAATCATTGTTTCCTCGACGATATCCTTGAGGAAAGGTTGTATGTGATACAACCAGAAGGTTTTGTCAATCCTGAAGAACGCTAACAAACATGCAAAGCTCCAGCAATCCTTCTAAGGGCTCGAGTAAGCATCTCGGAGTTGGAATGTACGCTTGGATGAGATGATCAAAGATTTTGGGTTTATACAAATTTTATGAGAAACTTGTATTTCCAAAGAAGTGAGTGGGAGCACTATAGAATTTCTGATGAGTATATGTTGTTGACATATTGTTGATCAGAAATGATGTAGAATTTCTGGAAAGCATATAGGGTTATTTGAAAGGTGTTTTTCAATAGAAAACCTAGAATAAGCTGCTTGAACATTGAGCATCAAGATCTATGAGGATAGATCAAAAACGCTAAATGGTACTTTCAAATGAGCACATACCTTGACATGATCTTGAAGGTGTTCAAGATGGATCAGTCAAAGAAGGAGTTCTTGCCTGAGTTGTAAGGTATGAAGTTAAGAGTTAAAGCTCGACCACGGCAGAAGAGAGAGAAAGGACGAAGGTCGTCCCCTATGCTTCAGACGTGGGCTCTATAGTATGCTATGTTGTGTACCGCACCGGAAGTGTGCCTTGCCATGAGTCAGTCAAGGGGTACAAGAATGATCCAGGAATGGATCATTGGACAGCGGTCAAAATTGTCCTTGGAGTAAATAAAGGACATGTTTCTCGATTATGGAGGTGATAAAGAGTTCGGCGTAAAGGGTTACGTCGATGCAAGCTTTAACACCTATCTGAATGACTCTGAGTAGCAAACCGGATACGTATAGTGGAGCAACCATTTGGAATAGCTCCAAGTGGAGCGTGGAAGCAGCATTTACAATATGAGATAGAGAATTGCAAAATACATACGGATCTGAATGTTGCAGACCCGTTGACTAAAACCTCTCTCACAAGAAAAACATGATCAAACTCCAGAACTCATTGAGTCTTAATCACATGATGATGTGAACTAGTTTAGTGACACTAGTAAACTCTTTGGATGTTGGTCACATGGCGATGTGACCTATCAGTGTTAATCACATGGCGATGTGAACTAGATTATTGACTTTAGTGCAAGTGGGAGACTGTTGGAAATATGCCCTAGAGGCAATAATAAATTAGTTATTATTATTATATTTCCTTGTTCATGATAATCGTTTATTATCCATGCTATAATTGTATAGATAGGAAACTCAGATACATGTGTGGATACATAGACAACACCATGTCCCTCGTAAGCCTCTAGTTGACTAGCTCGTTGATCAATAGATGGTTAGGGTTTCCTGACCATGGACATTGGATGTCGTTGATAACGGGATCACATCATTAGGAGAATGATGTGATGGACAAGACCCAATCCTAAGCCTAGCACAAAGATCGTGTAGTTCGTATGCTAAAGCTTTTCTAATGTCAAGTATCATTTCCTTAGACCATGAGATTGTGCAACTCCCGGATACCATAGGAATGCTTTGGGTGTACCAAACGTCACAACGTAACTGGGTGGCTATAAAGGTGCACTACGGGTATCTCCGAAAGTGTCTGTTGGGTTGGCACGAATCGAGACTGGGACTTGTCACTCCGTGTAATGGAGAGGTATCTCTGGGCCCACTTGGAAGGACATCATCATAATGTGCACAATGTGACCAAGGGGTTGATCACGGGATGATGTGTTACGGAACGAGTAAAGATACTTGCCGGTAACGAGATTGAACAAGGTATCGGCATACCGACGATCGAATCTCGGGCAAGTACAATACCGCTAGTCAAAGGGAATTGTATACGAGATTGATTGAGTCCTTGACATCGTGGTTCATCCGATGAGATCATCGTGGAACATGTGGGAGCCAACATGGGTATCCAGATCCCGCTGTTGGTTATTGGCCGGAGAGTAGTCTCGGTCATGTCTGCATGGTTCCCGAACCCGTAGGGTCTACACACTTAAGGTTCGGTGACACTAGGGTTGTAGAGATAATAGTATGCGGTAACCCGAATGTTGTTCGGAGTCCCGGATGAGATCCCGGGCGTCACGAGAGGTTCCGGAGTGGTCCGGAGGTAAAGATTTATATATAGGAAGTCCAGTTTCGGCCACCGGGAAAGTTTCGGGGGTCATCGGTATTGTACCGGGACCACCGGAAGGGTCCCGGGGGTCCACCGGGTGGGGCCACCTATCCCGGAGGGCCCCATAGGCTGAGGGGTCATGGGAACCAGCCCCTGGTGGGCTGGTGCGCCCCCCTTTGGGCCTCCCATGCGCCTAGGGTTAGAAACCCTAAGGGGTGGGGGCGCCTCCACTTGGCTTGGAGGCCAAGCCACCCCTAGGGCCGCCGCCCCCCTCCCTAGATGGGATCTACAAGGGTACGGCGCCCCCCCTAGGCGCCTATATCTAGTGGAGGGGAGGGAGGGCAGCCGCACCTGAGTCCCTGGCACCTCCCTCCCTCCCGTGACACCTCTCCCTCCCCGCTTGCGCTTGGCGAAGCCCTGTCGGGATCCCGCTACTTCCACCACCACGCCGTCGTGCTGCTGGATCTCCATCAACCTCTCCTTCCCTTGCTGGATCAAGAAGGAGGAGATATCTCTCCCAACCGTACGTGTGTTGAACGTGGAGGTGCCGTCCGTTCGGCGCTAGGATCATCGGTGATTTCGATCACGACGAGTACGACTCCATCAACCCCGTCCACTTGAACGCTTCCGCTTAGCGATCTACAAGGGTATGTAGATGCACTCCCATCTCTCTCGTTGCTAGTCTCTCCATAGATATATCTTGGTGACTCGTAGGAAAATTTCGAATTTCTGCTACGTTCCCCAACACCGTTTTGGAGTCCCTGCTCCAACATTGGCCGCAAGGTAGTCAGAGTCGGGATTCGGAGTCGGATCGATTTTCCTTATGCAGAATCGAGTCGTAGTATCAAGTCGTGGAATCGAGGATTCTACTAGATTTACTCAAATAAGATATGTCTTATCTACTAGTTATATTTCACATCTTTTCATGACTAACCTACTATCTAGCTTGCATGTATGGAACATATATGAGAGGGAAATATATAGAACATTTAAATCTTCAACACACAAAATTTACTTAGTATGTTTTTTTAGAGTATGTTAACAACATATCACTTGTGTAGCTGACCTGCAGTGCTGAACCTTGAAGGGTCATGCTCACCTTCTCCGATCAGTCTTGAAGCATCCTCCTTCTCCCACCAATTCCATTCATTAACAAGCCTGATCCTCAATTTTTATCTAGGGTTTCTAAGAGCTAGACCAAAGGTGTTGACGACTATGCATTTGGGCTTGGGAGGGGAACGAATGTCGTGATGCATGTGGAAAGTGGTTTGGATGATGGCATACTATTCTGCTACAACTAAACAAATGGCTTAGGTAAATTAGTAGAATCGTACATAGTCCATTGCATAGTCTGGATTCTACAGTTTTGTATAGGATTCTATGATTTGGATCGTGACTCAACATGGATTCTACTAGATCTGGATTCATAGTGGGACTTGGATCGAAATGCTTCCGTAGGGTCTTCTAGGAGTTGAGTCGGGATTCTGACTACCTTGATTGGCCGTCTCGCCCTTCTCGGTGGATCGCACTTGTGGTGGTCTCCGTCGGCTCAAAGCGGTTCTTCTTTGCTCATTTGTAGTGTGCTTAATAGTAGTTGGGGTGGTGTGTCGGTGCCCGGCACCTTTGTATTTTCCCTTGGGTGTGTGTGTTGAGTGTCGTGTTGGCGTGTTTTGTATCGGTACTCTCGGATGTTGGTTGCTTTATAATATAAAGTGGGGGAAACCCTTTTTCGATGTATCGGTGCTCTCAGATTAGTGTATTTATAGGCTCCGATGACAAATATAAGAGCAACTCCAATGCGGCGACCTATTTTGTCCGCGCACGTCAGTTTGGGTCGTTGCGGACAAAAAAGTCGGCTCAATGCGCCGACCCAAACGGACACGCGTCCGCTTTTTGTCCGCCTGCCGGCCCATTTTTTAGCCTCATTTGCGTCGGCGCGTACACGAGGCGGACGCGCGCCAACTACTCCACCTGGCAAGCCTCGCCCCCCCCCCCTCCCCCGCAAGACCGCTGCC